>NC_057348.1:91355991-91657991 GCF_016509475.1 Prionailurus bengalensis | reverse complement strand
GGCTCAGAACAGAGGAAAAGGAATTCCTCTCAGCAGCTTTGAACACTTTTTGCCAGTCTCTCCATTTCGAAACATTCTCTCCCTTTATGATTACCCCACCATATCCCTCTGGTTCTACTCCTATCTCTAATTACAATTGTCCATTCCCTAAACAAAGGTCTTTCACAGTGATTTCTCCTCAGCCTTTTTTACTAGTCATCCCATAGGATGAGAACTTCCATACCAAAGTGTGCAGATATCAGCCCTATCCAAATGACCTTCAAATCACAAGTCTAACCTTGACTTTGCTCATGACTACAAGACCTCAATTCCTAATGGACTGTTAAATGGGTGTTTTGCTAGCTTCTCTCATAACCTACAAAACCAAACTCACTATTTTCCCCAACAAACAAAAAACACTTAAAATTGCTCCTCTCCTTCTATTTTACTCATTCTCGGAGATTTTTCTAAGGGATGTCTAAGGGACATTTGCCAACATCTGGAGACATTTTTGGGTTGTCACAACTGGGGAAGGGAATGTTACTTGCATCAGGTGAGTAGGACTACTGATGTTACTAAGTATCCTGCAATACACAGGACAGCACCCATAAAAAGGAATCATCTGGCCCAATGTTAACATTGCTTAGGTTGAGACATACTGCTCTATTTCTGTCACTCATCCATCGTCCGTCAAGCCAAGCAAGTGATCCATGGCTCTGGCACAGATGTGGATCCCAGAAGCCTTCACAGCTGGATTTGAAACTCAAGTAGCTCGAGGTCCTGAAGCAATAAGGGCCTGAATACAGTAGGTTGGCCTCCACGGTGAAGGTGGTTTGAAAATCAAATGGACGGTAACTGAAAGCAGTGTTAAGTTGGAAAGTTCATCTGAAATATCAACACATGATAAACACTGCATTGAAAAGGGGATGCTAGACTATATGTCATTTTTCAAAAGGTTGAGTTAAGTATTAATTCCACGATTGAAATATCTCAGTCATGTTGAAAATTAAAAATAGGCATGAGAACAGAAATAGAGAGCATTTTGGTGCAGAAGGTATCTTAGATTGCTGCATTTGTACCTGGGTCCCATCTGTTGAGGAGAAGATAGAAGAATGATGGATGCCTGCTCCTTATTTCAAGCTGGTGAGAGAGAGTTCATAGAGATCACTCAGAGGTTTTTTGGTTTATTGTTTTTATTTGAGAGAGACAGAGAGCGTGAGGAAGGGAGAGAGAGAGACAGAGACAGAGAGAGAATCTTAAGCAGACTCCACACTCAGCACAGAGCCCATCATGGGGCTTGATCCCACAACCCTGGGATCAAGACTTGAGCCAAAATCAAGAGCCAGACGCTCAAGTGACTGAGCCACCCAGGCATCCTGAGATCACTGTATTGATGTGATCTTCTGTATTTGATGTGTCTTCTGTATTTGTGGAGAGGTGGTAACTTATTGTTGGACTCCTACTTGGGCAATCAAGAGGCTGAGATGGGTTGGACAGCAGTTTTAGAAGCAGCATGCTGCTGACTGAGGATAAATTTGTTTTCCTAAAGCCTGTCTTGACCAAAAACGTATTCGTGCCTCCCATCGACCAGATGAAGATCAGCCAGCATGTGAGCTGTATTAGAGCCTCTCCTGTAAAGACTGCCTGTGATGAGCTCTCGGCAGACACGTGCTCAAGATGCACCAAGGAATTGCTAAGAGCTGCAGAGGAGTAAGTCACTAGCTGAAATCGGAAAACTTGCATCTGCATCAAGGAAATTATAGGTGAGACTCTCCTAGATATGCAAGGGTCTCTCAAGATCCCACAAAAGTGTTTACAAGAGAATCAACTTTAATCATCTGATAGGCTGAGAAGGCAAAATCTTGTTACAATGGTAGCGAAAACACAAAACTTTTGCATCTCCCTTCTCTCTCCTTCCTCCCCCTGGATCTAGCAAATTAAACAAAGAGAAGAAATTCCAGGACTGAAGCCACCAGCAGCCATTGCAAAGCATGTCCCAGCTTGGGAAGGGATAGTGGGAGAAGACTTCAACTTTAAATCACTTTCTGAGTGTTATTGTTATTTGACTGAATATTCTTCTTATTGAACCGAGACAAATTATTTAAAACAACTCTAATTCTTACTCTTATCTAAGAATGAACAGAAAAGTTATGGAGTCTGCTCATGTTTGTATCCAGTGACAGGGAGAATACTATCCTTACTAAGCAGTATAAAAAGATCGGGGGGGGGGGGGCGCACCTGTGTGTGACTCAGTGGGTTAAGCATCAAACTCTTGATATCAGCTTAGGTCATGATCGCATGGTTCATGAGTTCAAGCCTCACATAAGTTTGAGCCCTGCATCTGGCTCTGTACTGACAGCATGGAGCCTGCTTAGAATTCTCTCTCTCTCTCCTCTCTCTGCCCCTCCCCCACTCATGTGTGCTCGCATGCATGTGCTCCCCACCCCTCTCAAAATAAATAAATAAACATTTTTAAAAAGATAGTGGGGGGGGCGCCTGGGTGGCGCAGTCGGTTAAGCGTCCGACTTCAGCCAGGTCACGATCTCGCGGTCCGTGAGTTCGAGCGCCGAGTCGGGCTCTGGGCTGATGGCTCAGAGCCTGGAGCCTGTTTCCGATTCTGTGTCTCCCTCTCTCTCTGCCCCTCCCCCGTTCATGCTCTGTCTCTCTCTGTCCCAAAAATAAATAAACATTGAAAAAAAAAATTAAAAAAAAAAAGATAGTGGGACACTTTTTTTAATGGGGTTGCTCTTATGATTACAGTTCCCACATGTATATCAATTCTTAGGTGTGGGCGGTGAAGCAAAACCTGGATTTAACTGAGGTATCTGGTGCCATTCAGCCCAACAATACCAATGCATTTGCAAGAAGCAAACTAAAGAAGGGATCCAGGACATTCCCTGTATTTATGGGAGTCATTGAGCAACTACTAGGTGATGGGAATATAACCTTAAAATGCTAAGATTTGGATATCACCCAAGTTAGAGCACCCAGTCCCCCCCTCACAATCCATATGGAATCAATCATCAATCAAATCTACCTCCAGAATATTCTACAGCCACTCCTCTCCATTCCCACTACTCTGGTTTTGCTTGTCAAGTTCTCATTCCTGGATCTCCCAGCTCGTCTTTCTTGCATAGGATCTAACCATAGTCATACTTGACTCAGTTTCAAGAGAGTAGAAATGTGGTTACAGCAGGGAGACAGAGGAAATGGGAAGATACTGGTCAAAGGGTCCAAAGTTGCTGTTATGTAGGATGAATAAGTCTAGAGATCTAATGGTCAGAATGATGACTATAATGTATAATACTGTATTGTACACCGGAAGCTTGCTGAAAGAGTAGATTTCAGGTGCTCTCACAACAGACACACACACACACACACACACATATTAACAAATGAATATGCCAATTAGCTTGACTGTAATAGTCATTTCACTAAGTATATCAAAACATCATGTACACCTTTCATATATACAATTTTATTTAAAAAAATAAAAGAGCTATATTCCTTAAGTTTATTTATTTATTTTGAGAAAGAGACAGTATGAGCAGGGAGGGGCACAGAGAGACAGAGAGAGAATCCCAAGCAGGTTCCGCACTGCCAGCGTGAAGTCCAAGGCAGGCCTCGAACACACAAACCTTGAGGTCATAACCTGAGCCTAAATCAAGAGTCAGAAGCTCAACCAACTGAGCTACCCAGGTGCCCCAAAAGAGCTATATTCTTAAAGCCCAAGTCTGAACATGTCACTCTTCAACTTGACAACCTTTAAGGGCACCTGTTTTAGAGAACAAAATCTAAACACTTTACCATGACATTCAGGGCTCTCCATGGTGTAGCCTCAATCTACTCTGCAGTATTCACCTCTTGTTACACACGTGCACACACACAAACACACACACACTCACACTACAATGCCTAACCATTCTGGACTGTTTGCCATTGCCCAAATAGGTCATGCATTTTCTTGTCACTATGCTTCTTCTGATATTTTTACTTTAATCCCAATTACTCTTTCCCCAGTCCCACTGTTCATTGCCTTCCTCTCCAGCTTTTAAAACTCTACTCATTGTTCTGGGTCCAGCTTAAGGTAGAGCTAGTAAAGTACTATCTGGCCTCTGAGTCAGAATTACCCCCCTTCCTCTGAGCCCCAGGTATTTTTTCCACACTTATTTGCACCACTTGTTTTCACTCTAACTTATAATAGAGATCATTTATGTCTGTCTCCCCCAACAGTTAGTAAATCTCTGGACAGCTTACCTACAACAGACAATCAACAGATTTTGTTGAACTGAATTAAAAGCTACTGACCAAAGTCCTTTCCTCCACACTTTTAACTTTTCTAGAATATGCCATTCTTAGGTTTTATTACCCACTAGTCGCTCCTGTTTCAGCTAAAATGACCTAGAAGAAGCAATTTATTTCTTTTTTAAAGAACCCAGAACTAACTTTTTTTTAGAACATGGAGGTGAAACAGAATTTGTTAAATGTACCTTTTTTAATCAAGCACTGCTAAAGCTAAATAGATGAATTTCTAAGAACAGTGATGTGTTTCTCTTTTTGAAGCATAGGTCTGTTTTTAAGGGAAAGCAGCTAAAAAATAAATGATCTAGACTTGATTTTAAAGATACCCAATAATTCTGACCACATAGCAAAACAGTTTCTTTCCCTTAATAGATCAGCATTCCGTCTTCTTTTTTTCTTCTTCTCTCTCTTTTTTTTTTTAAATGTCTGACTTAGGTGTTACTTTTTAAGTGGATGAGGCAAAGATTATGTGATTAAAAATATTCAATGACTTTAGAACTCCAAAAGCCTCATGATCCATAGCCCATTTCATATGTGCTATTTTCATCCTGCCCCAGTAATAACCCTCTCCTCCGTGGCAAGCATGGAACTAATCTCATCATAGCAGAGTTCTATGTTCTTTTTCCCTACTGAACTTTGGATGCCCGGAGGGCAAAGACTGCCCTATTCACATTTGTTCCCCTACCACAGTGATTAACATTTTATAAGCACTCAACAAATAAGTGCTAATTAAGTGAAAGACAAAATAAAGACAATGAAGTTTAACAGCAATTTGACATCATGGATAAAAGATGGTCTTTGGAGTCAAAAGACTTGAGTATAAATATTATTTCATAGTTTACAAAGAATTTTTATAAACAAAACCCAAGAATCCTACAAAGTGATAGGACAGCCCTCAGTACTGTTAGCAAGATATTTCTCTCTTCTATATTTATAATAGGATAGCATTTCCTGGCACCCTTGGGATTGAGTGGGACCACATGACCAACCAATAAGTTGAGTATGCAAGTGACATCTGTCACCTCCAGACTAGACCACTTAGTTGACAATGCGATATTCTTGAGCCTTCTCTCTGTCCTCTGGCATAGAGAAAGATAGCATTCCACACGCTCTGTCAGCTTGAGTCCCTGAGTGACTATGAGAAGAACAACCCCACTCTCTCCTGCAAATCTTTAAAGAACATGTTGCTTAGGTGAGCAACAATTTTAAAAGGGTTCTTTAAAGCCACTGGGGGGGCGCCTGGGTGGCGCAGTCGGTTAAGCGGCCGACTTCAGCCAGGTCACGATCTCGCGGTCCGGGAGTTCGAGCCCCGCGTCAGGCTCTGGGCTGATGGCTCGGAGCCTGGAGCCTGTTTCCAATTCTGTGTCTCCCTCTCTCTCTGCCCCTCCCCCGTTCATGCTCTGTCTCTCTCTGTCCGAAAAATAAATAAACGTTGAAAGCCACTGGGATTTGTAGGTCATTTGCTCCCACAGCATAACCTACCCTATCTGACTGATACAGGCAGGCAAAACAATCACTGATTCCACAGTTAATAGGTAGCAAAACTGAGTTGCAGAAAAACCAAGGGACATTTTTAAGATTGTATTAGTCAATAGCTAGAAGGGTAGTAAGCAGCAGAAATAAGACTTCATTGCAAGGACTTCTGACTGCAAATGTAGGGCATTTGTATACCTGGTTTAAAGGAAAAAAAATGTTTGATGCATTTATCTAATTGAACACAATGGTATATGTATGTATGTATGTGTTATATACATATGTATACACATATATATACTTTTAGAACAGGTGTGGGATAAAATGGAAGTAATCAAAATAATAAATTCTGGTATAATTCTTTTAGAATATTTAATTTTAGTCTTCTTTAGTGAAAACTTTTAAACTTCTTTTTAAACCTAAAATTGTTTATAATTTTAATTAACAAAGAAAAGTCTGAAATTTTAGAATTGTTTATACATGCCAACTATCTTGAGTTTTTGGAATGATGTTTAGAAAAAAATACATTTTTTTTTATTTGGAAAATGGACTTTAATTCTAATTAAGGTATCTGAAGATTATTTCCAGTAATTAGACACCTTAAAATTATATACTCTTGTCAAAGTTACTTGAATCTTTAGAATTACTACCAGAAAAACAAGAAACATTTTCTATATTTACAATTATTAAACTGAGTATTATGTGGATTATGAACTAAAATAGAATTTTCGGTTTTTGTCATGTAATCTCAGAATTTACATGTCTTTGCTGAAATTCATTGTGCTTTTTCTTATTCTCATTAACTGTGACAAATAATATATAAACAAACTAATCTTTGTGTGGAACAGTAAAAAGTATTTTCAAGAACGGTAATCAAATATCATTTATACTTTGCTGTGTAGGCTACTATCAATGTCCTTCCTCTTTCCACCAGCAATTTTTATCTTCAGGGAACTGAAAATGTTTTCTCTAGTTTTAACCTCATTCTTCAAGCACATTAGACAAAGGGACTGGGGAACAATGTACATCATTGAGAAGCCATTTCAACTCAAATATATCCATACACAAAACATGAAATCCTGGATGGTTTTCATGATTATTGTATTCCTCTGAAAAATTTAACCACTTAATGATCTAGGATCAATTGATAAAAGTACCTGTACAGATGCTTCAGAGAGAAAAAAAAATCTACAAAACAATAATTATTAAATAAGTAATTTATATTCCCCACTATGATAATCATATCCAGACATAACAATGTCAGAACACTAGAAAAGTATAACACCAGAAAAGGATGGTAGGTTGAATCAGCTAAGGATCTTTGACTGAAGGCAGCAGAAAACAACCCTTATTAACTTACAAAAATTGAATGTATTGGAAGGATGCTGACTATCTCACAGAATGCCAAGGGAAATTTAAGGTCTTGGGAAAAATAAGGACAGATGGTTGAGGGGTGCTTCTAACCCATAACAAAAGGAGTTGTCACCACTACTGAAATGAATTGATTCAAAACGTTTGCTGTCCTTGTGACAAGGTCAAGATTCCTACAAGGAAAAATCTGATTCTCCTAGCCTCAGTCACGTCCACAAACTCTGGCCACGAAAGGCTGCGTGGCTCTTCCACTCCCTGTCCTACCATGACCAAGCAGGAGAGGTGGTGGAGGAGAGACAATTCTCAGGGGACAATTGGCATGTTCTAGCAAAATAAGGAGGAATAGATGCTAAGCGTTCAAAAATCTGATGTTCAGCTGTTTTAGAGTCTAAAGCAGAAAGAGAGTTCTTGGAGGCTTTATTAAGTTCCCATCTTAATCCCTCTGTGATACCAACAGAGTTTTGAAAAATAAGACAGGATAACAGATAGGGTTCAGGTACATAGAAGGCTTATTTTCACACATACCTGCCCAATAAGATTCACCTTTAGGATTCTGTGGAAGTTAACAAAAGATGTGATAAGTAATGAAGTCTTCTTTCCACGGGTCAGTTATCTAGTGAACTCTGGGATTTCAGCTGAGGAAGCACTTAGCTTACTGGCAATGATCCTATTTCCAAGCAACGTCACATTCTACAGTTAGGACTTCAACATATGAATTTGAGGGGGTCACACTTGAACCCGTCACAGCAAGATTCTGGCCTCAGGATGTACCAGAAGTGATATTGCTCTTGTTATCCAACTTGTAGCAACTAACCAGTCATGACAGCAGCTGATCCGTGGGCTCCTGTACCCTGTAGTTTTGACTGGGCATAAGGCATGTACTAACATTTTACTCTTTCTAGCATTCCCCTTTTACAAACTAGTTACCCTCCCACAATACTTGGCTGGTGTATATATCTATATATCTATAGATCTATAGATATATAGATATATATATGTGTGTATATATAGATATATATGTATATATATGTACATGTATATATATGTATATTATGTATATGTATATATATGCCATATATATATATATATATATATATATATATATGGCTATGGATATATATATATAGCCATACATACTGGCATCCTTTAAATGCACCAGTTAAAAACAGTTAAAAACAAAGAGGAGGGCTAGGACTAGACTCCAGGGAAAGTACTCAAATTTTTAGGTGAGGCTGATAGGGAACTGACCTCTTGCATATGAAAAATGTCTAACTTTCCACAGCCACACTTCTGATACACTCATCAGGTGCTCACTCCTCTATTCAGGTACAAAAACTACAGGCAATCTCTGCCACCACTGAGAAATGCCCAGTTTCCCTCATCAATGCTGACTTCTCACAGACTTCATAATCTCTCAGGGCTGTTCAGAGTCATAAAAATTACTAAGCCTTCATGCCATATCTATCAACTATTAGAGTCACTGCTCTAGAAAACAGCAGGTTAATAAATAAGAACATCATGAACATAGACATGAGTATACTCCCATTTTATGGATGGATATGCATTGCAGAGAAAACTTCTCAAAAGTTCAAATTTTGCTGTTTGAATCCTTTACATGGCTCTTCGTAGAATTTCTGACTTTGTAACATGTGAATCTTTATACTCGCATTAGAATGGTATCACTAACAATGTTGTTTAATTTATTCCAGTTGCTTAGATATGTTTTCAGTGACCAATCACATTGAAAGAAAAAAAATTCTATTTCTATTTTAATATGTTGAATACCTTCTAGTAGAACTTCTCCCTCCAATTTTTTAAACAATCTTATAAAACAACTTTTGAACTTTTTTGTGTGAAATTATTAAAATGTTCAAAATCTGTGTGGCCCTTTCCAGGATTAGAAGAAAAAGGGGAAACACAACAGAGAAAACATTCTACTTATAATTAGATCCCAGGGAAGCACTTGCACTAAAACTCAGATTACTTGAAAAGATCCTTGCTTTGGCTTTGTACCTGAATTTGAAATCATGAAGACTGCTTCTGATTAGTTTTAAAATAGAACTGCAAGATTAATTGCTATATATATTCACTGGAGTTTTCAAACGGGAGAAGTTCCACCAAATAATTCTAAAATGGAAAAGTAAGTGAAATGGCTTTATTCTACAGGTGCCATTTATGGGTCATTAATTGTAAGTCATCTTTGTCAAACACAAATGTGAAAGATATTGGGGTCAGATCAAACTGGGGATAATTTCATCCAGATGCAGTAAGAATTAAATCACATAAATATATGTATACAACTTGGTTAATCACATTCATTATTTTTGTGAGTTCACAAAGAGGTAAAGCATATATTTAAACCTAATACTTCATTTTATGATTTTCAAAGTGTCTTGAATAGTTTTCCTTAGTTATTCCTTACCATTCAAATTCAATTGTATAGAACTTAAATGCTTTCAATTTTACTTTTTCTGAAAATAAATAAGGTTGACAACATAATCACAGAGTAAATCAGGATAACTTTCATCTTCCTCTCAACAACCACTATCCATTTTCATTTTGTTCTGTGCAGGTAGAGGTGTCAAAGAAGAGCCACTGACCTGGATCGTGACATTGACATTTTCCTGTGGACTCGACCAATATCAGGCACCACCAGGAGATGGCAGGAGAGAGTGGAACTGGTTGCAGGACTTCTTCCCCTAGTTTCCTCCTGTAGGGTTGCCAAGGGCTGACTGTGTCTGTCCAACAAAAACCCAGTTCCTGTCAAGCAGCCCCCTCCATATATGTACAGCTGTCTCTATGTTCAGGTACTGGGAATCATACACTCTCTTCACACCTTGAGGCCAGGATTAGGAAAGAATCTTCTTCCTAGCTACAGCATGCTGTCCTTTTCCTTGTGGTGTACCTACATTCTACCCATATCTTTGAGAATAGTCCTAAATGAAACTCTATTCAAAATATCCTAAGTTGAGGATCCCATCTAATCCCTGCTGGAACCAGGACTGATGCTGTAATCAATCTAACAAGATATACATCCCAAAAAACTAGAGGAAGAAGGGTTACTCATTTAACAAATCTGAGAAAACTGAATCCTAAGAAGACTGTGGAGTAAACAACAAAGAAAAAAGTTTACATGGCAGTATCTTAAAAAGTAGAGGTGAGGGGCGCCTGGGTGGCGCAGTCGGTTAGGCGTCCGACTTCAGCCAGGTCACGATCTCGCGGTCCGTGAGTTCGAGCCCCGCGTCGGGCTCTGGGCTGATGGCTCAGAGCCTGGAGCCTGTTTCCGATTCTGTGTCTCCCTCTCTCTCTGCCCCTCCCCTGTTCATGCTCTGTCTCTCTCTGTCCCAAAAATAAATAAACATTGAAAAAAAAAAATTAAAAAAAAAAAAAAGTAGAGGTGAAGATGCGCAAAACTAGGAAGAAAGATTTACAAATCTGTTAAAGAACCATCTGGACTGACAGATCCCATCCTCCCTCCGCATACAGGCTTGTATCTGCCCCTCTCCATCCCAGCAGAGGACCAGGGGTTTGTGGAAAAGAACCCTTCAGGCAGGAGTTTAGAAAATCACTTAGAGAATCCAAAAAGTTGCAGAGAAGAGAACCCAAAGACACTGACAGCAGGAATTTCTTAAGGAAAAGGTAAATCTAGAATTACCCTACAGAGAATTCCACAATTGCCAAGCCCCATCCATGAGAACAGAGCCACCAATGTCTTTTAATATCCCGTTATTAAACATGAACATATATAGTCAAGTAAAGCCAGATTTGATAAGTCTCTCCTATGAAAGTCAAGGATAACAACAACCTACAGAAATAAGCAACATGGAGATAACAAAAATGATGCATAGAAGCCAACTCTAAATAAGCCTATCAGTCATATCTTCCAATAGGTAAGAAAAGAACTTGAATCCCTGAACAAGAACAGAATGCTATAAGAAGAAATATTCTGAAAACAAAAATATGAACACTTGGACATTTAAAATACAATAGCAGAGGGGCGCCTGGGTGGCTCAGTCGGTTAAGCGGCCGACTTCAGCTCAGGTCATGATCTCGCAGTCGGTGAGTTCGAGCCCCATGTCAGGCTCTGTACTGACAGCTCAGAGCCTGGAGCCTGTTTCAGATTCTGTGTCTCCCTCTCTCTGACCCTCCCCCATTCATGCTCTGTCTCTCTCTGTCTCAAAAGTAAATAAACATTTAAAAAAAATACAATAGCAGAAATAAAAATTCTTTTGGAGAGTGTTAGAGGATGAAGTTGATAAACTCCCCCCTCAAAGTATAGCAAAACACAAACTAATTAAAAATAAGAGAGGAAAAATTTAAAAAAAAAGAAGAAAACCAATGCAGGAAGTCTAATATATGAATAGTAATACAGAAAACAAAAAAAATGCAAAATCAGAAATCATCAAGGAAATTATTTAAGAAAATTCTCCATGGTGAAAAATATGAGTTTTCATACTAAAAGGAACACATTGAATAACCAGAGCATTGGATCAGAAAGAGACCAAAGCACATTTAGAACACCAAGAATAAAGGGAAACACTACAAGCATGCAAAGAGGGGAGGAAAGCGGTTATAAAGGTCTCAAAAATTATGTTATAAGACTTCTCAACAGCAACCCTAGAAATTTGAATATAAAAAGCCAATGCTCTCAACAATGTAGGGGGAAATGTTGTACAGCTTAGAGTTCTATATCAAGTCAAATTCAGATATTCAACTGTCCATAGAGGGCAACCAGTCTGAGGAGAAGCAGTTTAGAATGCCTGAGAAGAACTTCAGCAGGTGTTGCCAATATACCTGAAGGGAATGAATACTTTGAAAATAAGAAGTTCAGATACGTGGCAAAGAATTTGAGATTGAATTATTGATAAATATGTCTTCAGAAATTAAGCACAAATGATAGATTCATTAATACTATGGAATAGGTGAGGTGGTATTAGTGATAAATATGTTTTAAAATTAAGCAAAAAGAAGGATGCCTGGGTGGTTCAGTCCATTAAGCATCCAACTCTTGATGTTGGCTCAGGTCATGAATTCACGGCTCATGAGATCAAGCCCCACATTGGGTCCTGTGCTAACAGCACGGAACCTGCTTAGGATTCTCTCCCTCTCTCTGCCTCTCCCTGATTTGCATGCATGCGTGTACTCTCTCTCTCAAAAATGAATACACTTTTAAAAATTAAGCAAAAACAATATAATTACAATTAAGTAAAAAAAAAATACAATAATGATAGTTTAGTACATGGCTCCATTCTAGATAATTTGCATATTCTGAGAAGACACATATGAATACTAATACACCAAAAATGATGATAGAAATATATTGAGACATTGGAGAAATGGGAGGTGTGCACATGAGTAGTGGTAGAATACTGGAGAATTCGGAAAAACAGAGCTAAATCCTTAGTGGAAAGGCCAAAGATAGAGCCTACAATTTTAAAAACAATGAAATAGCAATATAAGCACCTTATTTAGAGACATAGAAGTTACTATCAAAAGAATCAACCAACAAATCATGAAAATTTCAGTAGCTGATTCATTATTCCCACTTGGAAATCTTGAACTAATTACTCTCAGCCTCCCGCTGCCTTCAGTCTGCTCAACCACCTTTCCTCCCTTCAGAACAAGCAATGGTTAATTCAACCCACGCTTTCCAACCCAAGTTTTATGAGCCTAGATCTGCAATGAAAGTGATTTAATTGAATTTATTCATTCATTAATATATTTGAATTATGAAAATGTATTTCCTCAACCTAAATTAGCTCAGTTGTAGTCAAATATGGAGAATCCAGCCACTATTTATGCCCTTTCCTAAGCTCTCTGCCATCTGACTTTTCAGAGTTAGCATAATGCTATTTGGGAGTTGGCCTTGTTAACACACTTCTCCACATTTCCTACGTCATAAGAAAAATTTACATTGGTCTTTCTTTAAATGCCAGGGGTTGGGTTTTTATGTAAAACTTTTTTTGATGTTTGGAAAAGTTTTGTTACCCTTCATAGAAAAGTCGCAATATCAGAACAAGAAAGGGATTGCTCCTAATCCCCATACTAAATGGGGTATTATGTCATCCATGAAGGATTTTAACCAATAGTCAAAAGATGAGAGGTTCCTTAAGAGGACAAATGTCTCTGCCATACACAAGTTATTCAGTTCCTCGTCATCAGGTAGGAGTGTTACAGTGTCAGACTTTGTGAGCAGAAGATGAACAGCTGGGAATAAGCAATGCATAAGAACTTTCCCTAATGTATAGTCAACCCACTTTCTGCCTGCCTCTAACTTTACATATCTTTCCATAACTCTAAGACCTGGACGTAAAGTGCAGTCGTCAGGGATATTGCATGGATTTATGGTCTTTTCTGTAGCACTAGGGGATTCGTGCCCTGGCCAAGGATTATAATCATTCATATATGTAGGGTTTCTTTTTTTCCCTCTGTGGCAGATGTAACATTGACTTCTTATTTCAGAAAGTCAGTTAAACATGATTCAAGTCAAAGATATAAGTGAGAAACCGATTTAACTATTTCTTAGCCCAAGTATAAAAAATACACTGGATGAAATGAGGGACATAAGATGGCTTTTGTAGCAGGTGGCAAAGCCTTTAATGAAGCAATAACATCATAGTTTCCCTGGGGTCAATTACCCATGGATACTTTAACATAGGGTTATGCGCTTTAACCCTTAGTTCTTACACAGAAGCTGGTGGAGGTGGGAGGAGACAAGAGAGAGGGGGAGGGGTTAACTTTAGTATTTGCCAGCTTCAAGTTCAAGTCAAATCCAAACATGACACATTTCATGATATTCCCCTCCAAATCCCTAGGGCCACATTTATGGTACTTACACATTCATGGTGCAGTGATTCTGCAAAGAAAGCAAACACTGTATTATTTAGCCCATTATGATCCATTCTGATTCCTCAACTGATGTTATCAGTGCCAGGCTCTGATCTGGGCACCTCACATACATTATCTCAAGTAATCTCCACAACAATCTTTGAGGTAGGCACTGTGATACTCACTCTATGTATGAGAAAAATCAGTATTATAGAGTTGAGTTCTGAGCCATGATCAGAAATCACTTTGTTATATTGCCTACTCCTCATACATCAGTGATATAATCACTGTGATCAGTGATGTAATGTGGCTTTTTTTTTTTTCCTGAGCGAAGTCACATCTACTCAGATTGCTGCCTGAGAAACCCACTTCAGAAAGAGACCTTGTCTCCTCCCTGAATACCATCCCTCTTTTAGCTTGACGACTTCTAGGAACATAGAATATGAGAAATAGAAGGCAAAATAAGGTTGGTAGATACCAAGGACGGGGTGGGGGGGGAAGGAGATGAGGGAGAAGAGTTTAGATTTTACTTAAAAATATGTAAATAAAACAAAAATAGGAAGCAAATATGGAAAATATTAGCAAATGCTAAGTAGGTGGCATATTGGTTTCTGTTATATAATCTTTGTACTTACCTATATGTTTTATATTAAATTTTAGAAAACATGTATTTAAAATGAAAAGTAGGTCTGGGCCAAATTGGGATAAAAATGTTAATTCCACACTGATGATTTAGACTGTGGTCTAAAAGAAATAGTCAGTGAAGCTTTCTAAGAAGGAAATGACAGTCTTGGGACTCTGATCATTCTCACAGCTGAGTGAAGAATGGATTGGAAAGGGGAAAGATGAAGGTCATGGAAATAAGTAACAAAGCCACATGCACAGTTATGATAGAAGGTGACAATCTGAGGCCCGGTGAGGGCAGAGGGAATTGAGAGGGAAGGATGGAAGTGAGAAATTTCCAGCAGTGAGCTCCCTGTGACTTTGTGACTGATGGTCTGTCAGGGCCAGGGGTAGACAGAAGAGTCAAACATAATCCCAAGATTCCCAGGACAGTTGGTTAATCTGACATGAAACCAAGGAGAAAGTGCAGAGGTCTGGAAGGAAAAGTCACAGATTCAGTTTGGCACTCCCATTTAGAAGTACTGTCAGGGTACCAGAAGTGAGACATTCATAGGCAATTAGGAATGGGGGCCTAGAGCCCTGGAGAAAGATCAGGGCTGAAGACAGATAACCAAGGATCTTCTGCACAGATCTGCTCATCCAAGCCATGAAGCTAATTAAGGGTGTTCAAAAAAGGGAGCAGAGGAAAAAAAAGCAAAATGATAGAGAATGGGGGGCAGGGGGGAAAGTCTGGAAGTCTAACAGCACAATACAGTTCAGAAATACCTGCCTCATGTAAACACACCCTCAGCAAGGAAATTCTCAGGACCTTGAATACGTCCTCAGTGAGTCGGGGCAGGAGAGAATTTCCAATATATCCATTATGTCCCAGGAACAGCTGTAAGTGTTTCATAGTATAGTATTTTTCCCTCACAACAGCTCTCCAAGGTGGTAAGACGATGCCAGTTTTATAAAAGAGAATCTTGAAATTCAGAGATAAGTCAATATTTACCCAAGTTCACACAGTGAATAAGTAGCAGAGCTGGGGTTCAAATCCACATTTGAGGGCACCTGGGTGGCTCAGTCAGTTGAGGGTCTGACTTTGGCTCAAGTCATGATCTCACAGTTCATGAGTTCGAGTCCCACATTGGGTTCTCTGCTATCAGCACAGAGTCCACTTTGCATCCTCCGTCACCCACCCTCTGCCTGCCCCCTGCTCATGCTCTCTCTCTCTCTCTCTCTCAAAAATGAATAAACATTTTTTTTAAACTCCACATTTGAATGATTCCAAAGCAGATATTCTTTCCTATGAGTTCTGAAACAATCCGAGGAGCAATTTATACGTTTCTGATAGGTCATATGTTTTAGAAGGACATGGAAAATCTGTGTGTGCTATATTCCTTAAAACATGACAAAAGTACGTCATTAACACTTCAGATAACCATTTGTTTGGATTTCAAACAGTTATAATTTAGTCATTTTAACCTGTTTTTTTAAGAGGTGGGTGATTATACAAAGAATTTATGCGTTTGGTCTAGATATTTGTTTCTCTAACAAGAGAATCCCAGTAAAATATTTGTCTCAAATAAGTTTTTCTTCCATGCTGAGGTAAAGTGTTTAGTCAAAGCAGCAAGTGAGCAGCAAACTTTGGAGGCCTTACCTCAGTGCTGGCTCCAGGCTTGCTGGCTGCACACAAGTAAGTAATGAGTGAGAAAGTGTTAACTAAGGTCTCAGAATCAGGAGGAGTAAGTGGATGGACTGTGGAATAGCCTAATCTTTAGCAGGTGCCCAGCAAGGACACCAGCCACTGTAACATGCCCTAAACACTGTCTGTAATCCTCGGCACAGAGAACTGGTGAGAAATCTGCTTTAGAAACAGCAGTGTTAGGTGCTGTCTCTCACAAACAGAGTGACAGGTTGACACCATGAGTGCCTAGGTTAAAGTTGACAATGACCATGTACAGTGTTGAGTCTCAACCCATTCCAAGTAGTTCACTGGCAGCTCATAGTCAGGTAAAGGAGGTAAAACAAAAAAACAAAATCCAAATCAGTACCATTGTTCCCATGGAGTTGGCAGGCAAGGTATACTGAGAATCAAAGCTCTGAACGATCAAGAGAGATAACAGAATTATGTTCTAAATCGGTGCTTGGTTCATGCTACTCCAGAAGAGGTGGCATAAAACTGACCAGGTCTGAGCTCTCCATATCAGCACTCAGTCAGAAACAATGCTTTTAAATCCCAAATTTTAAAAAGTCTACTAAAAGATGTCATTTTAAAAATCGACAGATTTTGACAATGACTCCTTGATATTGCATTGTCCTAAATATCCTGAAACACTGTGTCACCTGTATTGCTCAGGAAAACTATGAACCTTAGCCGATCTAGATACAGAATAAATTTTCCACACAGAAGCAGAAAATATCCTGTACCTTGGTCACTGACCTTGAAGGATGGAAATTATGAGGAAACTAAAGTTCTTCAAGTATGTATTTGTTTACTATCATTCTAGGTGAGCCTCATCACATATGGCCTAGAAAATATTTAAAGGACATGGAATGGATCTGGCAGAAGACTATAAAACTAAACTGTTGCCAACGTGATGTTACTAAAAGTACACAATTCTTTCCAGACAGACTAAAGAACTATGCAAACATCAAGTCATTCTTTTTCTCTCATCTGGTGTGGAAGTGATAAACAGACTGAAAATCAACCTTGTGTTGACTTCCCGCTTTAATGCGCTGACTTGTTAATCTAATAGCTTAGTTTTATGGGCCAACTATTTCAAATCAAGAGTCGCACTCCACGAACCCATATATTACAATACCAACTGTGCACCAGATATAAACAAGTACAGTAAGCACATGAATCAATGAGACACATGAATAAACATGTCCATGTGGCAGCAGAATACTGTTAAAAGAAAAGGAAACAGTAGTTGAAGAAAAAAATAACTCTGCTTAGGAGAATTTATATTCAATCTTCCTCTCTTTAATGGTTTTGAAAATTGAAAGCAGAAAGATACGATACATTACCAAAATAGTAAATATTCCTGTGTGATGTGTTGCACAAACTGTGTATATTCATTTTGATTTCTTTAAACCTCTTGTTCTTATAAACACTGACTCAAATCAAAGGAAATACTGACACATTCGAGGTGCCTTGCAGAACTTATTTTAATGTTTTAGCTTTACATTAATGAAGTACTTTTTGTAAACTGTATGCTCTGTTTGAAGCCAATTCAGTAAACTATCATGCACACATATCCATAAATACATTTTTTGAATATTTTTTTAAAAAGTTTTGACTTGCAGGTGCCTTAGAAAAACATCAGAATTTGATGTGGATTGAAATTCAGTAACTTAATATTGGTTTAGTTTCAGGACATAGTTCATGTCCATGATTAAGGCACATTTTTGTGGAATGTACAATCCATACTAATCTTCCAGATTTGGTGACTTGAAACAGAAGCTTATTGGTACTTCCAAGAAGTTTTGGGAAATCATTAATACAGCTCAGAAATATGGATGGTCTTGCCTGCTGCCTTTCTGGTTTAATCTCAAACTATCCCAACTCATGGGTGAAGGAAAAAATCAGACTCATTGATTTTATTACCATATTTCATCAATTCTAAGACATTTTTACATATTTAACCTCCTGAAATTGTGATGTGTCTTTAATCTATAGCATCTTAGAATTAATTAGAAACATTTTTCTTGCAAAATGGCATATAAAATAAATGTGTATGCTACTGCTGTTGGCATTTTGGATTAGATGAAATATGATATAGTTACATCTCACTATTTCTTGATATAATAAATATCATTTCAAATTAGTGAAAAGCAAAAGCTCTGAATTACAGAGTGTTTTTAAAATATAGTTTTATTACTTTTAACTAGTCTTAATAGCAGTTTGCAACTTAAAAACCTTAGAGGAATTTTAAAGTATGAATTTGCCAGAGGGATTATATTACAGTAGTAACAATAAATATAATAAGTGTTTAATATTTACCAAAGTCTATATTATAACCTTCCTGGATGCATTTTTCTTATTTAGCTCCCTTAGCTACTTGTAAAGGGAAACAAAAACTTTATCCATGCGTAAACGATGAACCAAATTGAAAAACAAAACTAAGAGAGACAGGAGATCCAAATACTACCTTTGCTATTGATAGGGCTGATTGGTGAGAATATGACCTGTCTGCAGATAACAGGACTGATACAGAAAGAAATAGTAGGGCTAGAAAATACATGTTCCATATCTACACATTTGAGGTAGGAATAATATTTCCATGATAAAAAAGAAAACTGAAGTACAAAGAGGTCTGACTATCAAATGCTAGAATGTACAAAGAGTGACTTTCCCAAAATCCTGTCAACAGGCTCTCTAGTTATTAATTCGTTCTAACTTCTTCTATTGATTCTATTACTAGAATTCTATTAATTCGTCCTAACAGATACGAGGATGAATTTCATGCCTGCCCTCCTAATCACTGGACAAGTTGCTTAACCTCTCCTTGCCTCAGTTTCCTCATCTATGAAATGGAGAACATTAATGAGATCTACCGCAAAGGGATGTTATGAAGAAGCTGACAGATAACAGATAACATGCTTAGAAGAGTCTGACAGTAGTAAACACTCAATAAATACCAGCTACTAGTAAGTTGAACCATATAAACTTGCCGTTTCAAAATCAATAATGGCCAAACATGAGCAATTTCTTAGAGTTCAACTCACTGTCATCTGAAAGAACCGCATTTGGCTAACATTTCAAGGCTAAACATGGACTCACTGGAGAATCTTTGTTATGTTATATTTGTTACACAGTATGTTATATTTACAAAAACACTTCAGTTTTCTTCACTGTTTCAGAATAGAAACTGGCAAAGTCAGAGTTGAAACATAATGAGAAGAAGCCATTCTAATGTGATACAATCCACCCAGATTCTCACCAGAGGGTGAAACTCTTGTGATTATTAGGTCTTCTACAGTTAAAGGGGGTTGGCGTCAAAGATCGGCATGAAAGCCACTGCCACGCTGTGTTGTAAACCCTAACAATTTAATTAAAACACTAACAAGTAAACATAAACTTTCCATTAAAAAGTCTTATGTGTTCCCAGTTTGGGGAAGAAAATCAAATATGAATGATCATTTAAGTTATTTTCCTTATCATCTTCAAATTTGTAAAAATAAAGTAGAAGAAATAAAAAGATTTTTACAATTCTAGGAAGGTACTTAAAGATCCCTCCCCTTAATTGCCTTTTTGTAAAAATAATGCCTGATTTTTAATAAATTTACTAATGTCTGGGGCACCTGGGTGGCTCAGTCAGTTAAGAGTGCAACTCTTGATCTCAGCTCAGGTCATGGTCTCATGGTTCGTGAGTTTGAGCTCCAAGTCAGGCTACACATTGTCAGTGCAGAGCCTGCTTGGGATTTGCTCTCTCTCCCTCTCTGTCCTTCCCTCACACACTCTCTCTCTTTCAAAATAAATAAATAAACTTAAAAAAAAAAGATTCTCTCTCTCTCTCTCTCTCTTTCTCTCTCTCTCTCTCTCCCTCTGCCCCTTTCCTCCACTCTCATACCCTCTCTCAAATAAAGAAAATTAACTTTTTAAAAAATTGTTTTGGAAGAATAAATATTGTCAAAATGTCAATACTACCCAAAGCTATCTACACATTCAATGCATTCCCAATCAAAATTGCACCAGCATTCTTCTCAAAACTAGAACAAGCAATCCTAAAATTCATATGGAACCACAAAAAAATGTGACAAGCTTTCAAAGATGCAAATCATCACTGAAGGAGGCATCACAATCCAGACCTTAGCCTCTACTACAAAGCTGTCATCATCAAGACAGCATGGTATTGGCACAAAAACGGACACATAGACCAATGGAATAGAATAGAAACCCCAGAACTAGACCCACAAACGTATGGCCAACTCATCTTTGACAAAGCAGGAAAGAACATCCAATGGAAAAAAGATAGTCTCTTTAACAAATAGTGCTGGGAGAACTGGACAGCAACATGCAGAAGGTTGAAACTAGACTACTTTCTCACACTATTCACAAAAATAAACTCAAAATGGATAAAGGACCTAAATGTGAGACAGGAAACCATCAAAACCCTAGAGGAGAAAGCAGGAAAAGACTTCTCTGACCTCAGCCGTAGCAATCTCTTACTCGACACATCCCCAAAGGCAAGGGAATTAAAAGCAAAAATGAACTACTGGGACCTTATGAAGATAAAAAGCTTCTGCACAGCAAAGGAAACAACCAACAAAACTAAAAGGCAACCAACGGAATGGGAAAAGATATTCGCAAATGACATATCGGACAAAGGGCTAGTATCCAAAATCGATAAAGAGCTCACCAAACTCCACACCCGACAAACAAATAACCCAGTGAAGAAATGGGCAGAAAACATGAATAGACACTTCTCTAAAGAAGACACCCAGATGGCCAACAGGCACATGAAAAGATGTTCAACGTCGCTCCTCATCAGGGAAATACAAATCAAAACCACACTCAGATATCACCTCATGCCAGTCAGAGTGGCCAAAATGAACAAATCAGGAGACTATAGATGCTGGAGAGGATGTGGAGAAACGGGAACCCTCTTGCACCGTTGTTGGGAATGCAAATTGGTGCAGCCACTCTGGAAAACAGTGTGGAGGTTCCTCAGAAAATTAAAAATAGACCTACCCTATGACCCAGCAATAGCACTGATAGGAATTTACCCAAGGGATACAGGAGTACTGATGCATAAGGGCACTTGTACCCCAATGTTTATAGCAGGACTCTCAACAATAGCCAAATTATGGAAAGAGCCTAAATGTCCATCAACTGATGAATGGATGAAGGAATTGTGGTTTATATACACAATGGAATACTACGTGGCAATGAGAAAGAATGAAATATGGCCCTTTGTAGCAACGTGGATGGAACTGGAGAGTGTTATGTTAAGTGAAACAAGTCATACAGAGAAAGACAGATACCATATGGTTTCACTCTTATGTGGATCCTGAGAAACTTAACAGAAGTCCATGGGGGAGGGGAAGAAAAAAAAAAAAGAGGTCAGAGAGGTAGAGAGCCAAAGCATAAGAGACTCTTAAAACTGAGAACAAACTGAGGGTTGATGGGGGGTGGGAGGGAGGAGAGGGTGGGTGATGGGTATTGAGGAGGGCACCTTTTGGGATGAGCACTGGGTGTTGTATGGAAACCAATTTGTCAATAAATTTCAGAAAAAAAGAAAAAAAATAAAAAATTGTTAATGTGCATTTCCATCTTCCAGGTATATTTATTTCTTGTTTCTTTAGAATCTTAGCAACTGGAAACAACTGTTTTGCAACTTCAGTGATGATTTGCATCTTTGAAAGCTTAAGAAAAGGTTATGCTCACACCATTTTTCTTGTCACAATATTTCTTTACCTGATTTTGTTATTTTCATTAATTCCTTCCCCCATTTCATTCATTTCTTGGTTGGAGCAAAGTGTATTATAAATTTAAATACTGAAATACACACCATAATTTTTAAGAACTCATTTTTTTTGTGTAACTAGTAAATTCAGTATTAACTTAATGGAAAGGGACTCCATTTTATTTTATGCTTCACCCCTTGTCAGTAGCCATATTTATGTAAGAAAATATGACACCAATACTCCCTTTTCACTCTTCTAGCTAAATACACATTTCATATCTTCTCTCCTAATATTTATCACCATTCATTATGGCAATATTTAAAAGTGGAAGCCTTTGAAAATGTATATTCCCCATAGAAATGAGAATTGCATATTTTACATGCCCAATCTATACTCAGTGAATGAATCCACTCTCAAAAGATTCCATACAGCTGAATCTGTTGGAGAATTTCACCCAGTCTGAGCAATGATTTTACAAGGTGACTTGGGGGTTGCTTTCCTGGAGGAAATTATCGTTCAGTGGCATTTTGAACATCTGCAGAGGAAAACGAAAGCCAAACATGGGAGAAGGAGGAGGAAATCACTTAACAAAAGTATCAAGAAAGACAATATAGCCATGAAAAAGTAAAAAATCATATTGGAATGAGGTGGCTGGTCAAAAGGATTAAAACGGGGCCATTCTTTAATGGAACAAAAGATAAGGGGCCATGGAAGATGAGGTGACAGGATGAGACAAACAGAAATGTAGAGTACTTAATACTTAGCAAGCACTATACCCTTCCAGCAGCAGCATGGATACGCTGAATGAATGTCAGGCTGATTGGAGCAAACACCCATCCATTTTACTGGAGTAACAACGTGGC
This sequence comes from Prionailurus bengalensis, assembly GCF_016509475.1. Lineage (NCBI taxonomy): Eukaryota > Metazoa > Chordata > Mammalia > Carnivora > Felidae > Prionailurus > Prionailurus bengalensis. The sequence goes on along the minus strand of NC_057348.1, from coordinate 91,635,156 downwards.
ACTGACAACGTTGCTTGATTTATGGGTGCTGCCATCTGGACTTTATCACTGTTCTTTTGTTGTATATTTCTATTAATGGTGTGTTTTCTGCCGAACTCTCTCACAAATTTACTGGTTTGGGAGCTGTTTACATGGGAAATTTTAGAAGAGGATTGCTTCTGTGTATTAGCTTTGTGTATGGGTTTTTTTTTTTTTAGATATAAAAATGCAAACCAGAATCTTTGGAAAAATTTCAGATACTAAGGCACGTATTAGTGTTGTTAAAGAAAACTCTTCAAGTTCTAACTTGAAACCAGATTTTCCTATAGAGTATGGATATAGCCAAAGGACTTCTCATAATCAATTATCTAGAATAGCTAACATTTCCTTAGAGAAGCAGTATGACAAAATACATCCAATAAATATTCATAAATCATATAGTCTTATAAACTTGAGATATTTTAGATAGAGAGGGGTTCTCTACACTAGGAAGAATAGCATTTGAAGTATTCCCCCAAAAAGGCTATCTATTGAGAGCATTTTTTTCTGGTTGTACAACTCAAAATAACATGCAAAGTAGCAGGAAGTATTGCTTGCATAATGAATTGAACCAAAAATCTTCAGAAGCCAGCTGAACGTTGCGCCCTTCATGTTAATGATTTTGGCTTTGAGGGCAACTCATGTTTATATACCAAATATATCCCCTAAATTTCGTTAGGAAAACTGGTATCTCCAAATGCATACACTAACTTAACAGGACAGCATGGTCCCTTCATAATTTGTTTATAATTTAAATAGAATAATAAAGGGATGAGACTTAGAAACAACAGAATCCTGAATGTGGCTGACACAATAACTTTGCAAGCCAAAACCTTTAAGTATATTTTATTTTTAATTTTTATACTTTACTATTTTATTTTTTATGTATTATTATCAAACACAAAAATAGCAGAGGTAAAGTTACTCATGACCTAAAGAGATGCTTAAGAATGGCAAAGGAACCAAGATTTTGTGAAAACTACATCATTGTTCAACATCTATTTCCATCTTTGTACTTAGTTTCCTATAAAATTTGGCCAAGTTATTTAAGTTTATTTTTCTATAGCTCTTTCTTCACCAAACAGAAAATTGACAATTATCCTGTGAGCTAGTACTATGTGATCAGCAAGAGAATTTGGGTTAATAAGTGAAATTTTAATCCCAGATAATCCAGTGACCCTATCTCTGTGTATAGGGATTTTGCATTAGTATAGGGAAGAACAATTAACTTGCAAAAGAAAGATGGCATTAGATTACAGATAACACCACATTCCTCTAAATTATGCATGGAGGTTAAATGAAAGGATAGTGCTATTTTAACTCTGATATCTTAAAAAGCCTCTGTAAATTAAGTGGCCAGATAAAAAATACCAGACACTTGTTTAAAATTTACATTATTTTAGGAAACCTCAAAATATACTAAGCTTTACACTCACTCAGCTTGGTATTATGTATTCAGAGAAACTATGCAGTTTGTCTTTCTGATTGACCCTGATTCTACTGTCTCCACGTGCCAAGCCTTGGCGTTGATGACTCCCACCACAGGAATGCAAGCCTGTCGTGAGCCCCACCCATAAAGGCATGATCTTATGGCTCCCTACCAAACACATATTAAGAACCCACTGGGGCACCTGGGTGGCTCAGTCAGTTGGGTATCCAACTTTGGCTCAGGTCATGATCTCATGGTTTGTGGGTTCAAGCCCGTGTCTGGCTTTGTGCTGACAGCTCAGAGCCTGGAGCCTACTTAGGATTCTCTGTCTCCTCTCTCTCTGCCGCTCTCCCACTTGTGCTCTTTCTCTCTTTCTCAAAAATAAATAAACTTAAAAAAAAAAGAACCCACCATTTTCCAGTCCCTAGGGTTGCCACTGTCAATAAGAAGCTCAGTTTCAATACTTTCCTCTACATACTAAGATACAGCACTTGCCCTTATGAAAGTCACAAGAAGAAGCTCATCTACTAGCTGAGTGCAGGTGGATATGAAGTCATCTGAAGTAGCTAAATGAAAATAGGCTCACCAATCGCTGCCACTGAGAAAGGGGTCTCTCTGCATGGCTCAGGACCTTCTGTGGGGTCATGCAACAACTTGGAGCTCTCCATGGCTACACTGCTCTGAAGATTCCTATTACATTATAGGATCTTTACACAACAATACTGTGTCCTCTCTGATTTTAATAAGTTTCTGGTGGGCCACAAAAAGTGTTGCTCACACTAGATGCTCCACACATTTTATAAACATCCATGGAGAGACTACATGCATAGTGCATACACTAGGTTTGAGGACAGGGGATACAAAAAGGAGTAAAAGTGAGTCTCTAAATCATAAGGGAATTACATGTAAAGGAGGAGAGACAGAAAAACAATTACGTAATACGAGCTACTCATTATGGGGTTACAGAGTAAAAAGTAATTGCATTTATTTGCGGGAATTTATTTGTGGGGCAGATTTATGAAAGCAGCAGCACTGAATTAGACATGAGGGAAAGGGCAGAATTGTGCTAGGTAAATAAAGAGGCAGGACGTTCCAGGCAGAGAGAATGCCATAATTATATTTACGGAGGTAGGACAGCATCAGATGTTTCCAGAGAAAAAGAAATACCATATTTCCTTCTGGCTGCTTAGCAGCAAAAAAAAAAAAAAAAGAATGCTGGGAATGCAGTCTGGAACCAAAGCAAGAAAATCTTTAAATGCCGTGCTTAGGGACGTGTATTACACTGCACAAGCAATGGGAAATCAAAGCTAGAATCAATCTTTTTGCTGGGAGCATTCAGCCCACCCCTCATGGTGGAGATAAACGCACTAAAGCCAGAGAGTGATTTGGCTTACGTCACACAAATGACTAACAGTGGAACCACTGAATGCTTTTCAGTACAGGGTGATAATGATCTGGTTCTGCTTCTAGAATGTTATTCTTAGAACATGTGATGGAACAAAGTAGAATAGGGAGAAATGGACAATGGGAGAAACCAGTTAGAGAGCTCTATCTTTGACTAAACAAGACATAATGAGAACCTGAAACAGGATATATATGAAAACAGTAAGGGGATTACAGATGATGGTGATGATGATGACAGCAAACTTGTGTGCATGGTGATTACTGTACTAGACACTATTTGAAATATGTTACATGCTAACCCATTTAGTCCTCACCACAACCCTACGGATAGGCGCTATTATTCCCCTATCTTACAGAAGAGGGAATATAATCACAAGAAATAAAGTGATTGCCAAAGTAACACAATTTCAATGGAGGACCCAGGATCCAAACCTGGCATTCTGGCTCTAAAGTATAATTTCCAAACAAGTGGATGTGAGAAAACTTATAGAACACAGTCTACAGGCAGAACTAGGTATTGATATTGTGGCAGAAAGGAGATTCAAAGCTATGATAAAAGGTTAAAACCTGAATGCCTGGGAAAATAGTATCTCTTTAAAAAATGAAAACAGGGGGACACCTGGGTGGCTCAGTCGATTAAGAGTCTGACTCTTGATTTCGCCTCAGGTCATGAGCTCACAGTTCCTGAGTTTGAGCCCCAAGTCGCATCAGGACTCCCAGCTGGCAGTGCAGAGCCTGCCTGAAATTCTCCCTCTCTCCCTTTTTCTCTGCCCCTCCCCCCAAACACCCACAAGCTCTCTCTCTCTCTTTCAAAATAAATAAACTTTAATAAAAAATGAAAATAGGGTTGTCCTTAAAAGAGTATTCAAGATATGTTTGTTTTTGCATGCTGGTGTGATGTCAAGGGAGAAAGTGAGGCATTAAGAAATAGAAAAGTAAAGTTTAAGAGAGTGATTTAAGACAAGCAGATGACAGATTTAAGAAGAACAAACACTGGAAGTCAACCTTGGAGAGGTGAGAGTTTAAATCCCAGGCATGAATGAAATCCTCAAGGAAAAAGAACTGAAAAGAACTTATCACTAAGGAGTGAATGGAAAATGAGTTCATGAAAGACGCTGAGATCCTTTCAGAGAATAAGGGAAACCAAGCAAGTGCAGTGTCATGGAATCCAGGAATAGAACATTTTGGGAAAGGTCACGTGTTGAGTAGAGACCAATCAGAGAAGAGAATGAGAAAAGGCGATGTGATTGGTAACTAGGAGTCACTGGTGACCTCTGGTGGGGCTGGGATAGGACAGCTGTGGGTGCAGAAATCAGATCAGAAATGATTTAAAAGGTATTGGGAGACCGTGGTATTGGACACCACAGTCAAACAGAAGGAGAGGGGTAGGCCGATGACTTGAGAGCAGGAGAGAATCATGTGAGGTCTCTGAAACTGTTGAGAGCCACTCATATCTGTAGACAAAAGATGTCTGTATTGGCCATATGATTTTTTAAAATATCAGAATTCATGGGGCGCCTGGGTGGCGCAGTCGGTTAAGCGTCCGACTTCAGCCAGGTCACGATCTCGCGGTCCGTGAGTTCGAGCCCCGCGTCAGGCCCTGGGCTGATGGCTCAGAGCCTGGAGCCTGTTTCCGATTCTGTGTCTCCCTCTCTCTCTGCCCCTCCCCCGTTCATGCTCTGTCTCTCTCTGTCCCAAAAATAAATAAACATTGAAAAAAAAATTAAAATATCAAAATTCATATAAATCCTAAAGAAGGTACCCAAGTTACTGAGTGAATTCAGAGAGAACCTAACATATCTAGACAATAAAATACTTGTCAAATGAAACTACCAATGAAGTAATGATGATAGCAATGCATTGCTTAAAAGCAAAGTCCCTAAAGGAATTTTAATTCTGGATCAATCAGTATGGTTTCTACACAAAACAGAGAGTATCAAGGAATACAATAAACATGAAATATTTAAGGAAGCAAAACTAAAATGGCCAATCACCGTACTGTCCTCAGCAGCAACATCACACCCACCACCAACCTAGGAAACTGTCATCTTTCCTCTCTACCTCCAACATTCTTGTAGGACTGCATCACCAGCAATTCTACTATTCGATTCTTGCTTCAAGCAAAACTGTCTTCTTCATCCCCACTGCGATATTTAAAGAATGTTTGCTGGATTGAATTATGCCAATTAGGACAGACTTGAAAAGACCAACTCGGTGCTTGAGATGGAAAATGTAGGGTGTCTGGGTGGCTCAGTCGGTTAAGCGTCCGACTTCAGCTCAGGTCATGATCTCATGGTTTGTGAGTTCGAGCCCCGCATTGGACTCTGCTGACAGCTCAGAGCCCGGAGCCTGCTTTGGATTCTGTGTCTCCCTCTCTCTCTGCCCCTCCCCTGCTTGCACTCTGTCTCTATCAAAAAATGAATAAACGTTAAAAAAAAATTAAGAAAATGTAAGAACCACAACCGCTCTCTGCCGAGGGCTTTTATTCCATTGAAAGAAAATATAGTATATAGTATGTAGGGGCATCAGCAATGGTATCAGAAAGAACTGGCCTCAAATCCCACCTCTCTTCTGCCTATATAAGCAACCGTGGAAAACTTACTTAATTTCAATAAGCCCTAGTTTCCTTATCTACAAAATAAGGCCAATAGGGTTAATGATAATCCCTTTTCGACAGGACTTTTGTGAGGACTATATGAGGCAATGAGTGTACGTTGTTTAAGCACCTATCCTCACACATTTTAAACTCTACCACTCTTACTTCTTACTTTTTCCCTTTTGTCCTGAGAATAGTACTGTGACATATCCTGCCACATCACTTCTGTGAACCATCTCATCATGTTTTCTTCTACCGCTCTCTTTGCTGCCACCCGTCCTCTTCTTCCTCCTCCTCTTCTTCCTTTTCCTCCTCTTCATGCTCATCCTCCTTCATTCTTTCTCCCCTGCCCCTGCCTCCCATTTTTCAAAAGACATGAGTATCATAAGGTTTGGTTAAAGGAATAAAAGGAAATGTATTTGTTTGCTCAGGCTACCTACCATCACAAAAACCACAGACTGAATGGCTTTGATCAGAAATCCATTTTCCCACAGTTCTGGAGGCTAGAAGTTCAAGAACAAGATAGTTTCTTCTGAGGCCATCTTCTCACTGGGACCTCACAGCAATGTGGCCTTCCTTCTCTGCAGGCATCCCACGCCTCTCTCCTCTCTTATAAGGACATCAAACGTATTAAATTACAGCCCCCTCCAATGACCTCTTCTAATCTTCATTACCTCTCTAAAGACCTATTTCTTTTTTTTTTAAATGTTTTATTTATTTTTGAGACAGAGTGCAAGCAGGGGAGGGGCAGAGAGAGAGGGAGACACAGAGTCCGAAGCAGGCTCCAGGCTCCAAGCTGTCAGCAGAGAGCCCGAAGCAGGGCTTGAACTCACAAACCATGCTCGAACTCACAAACCGCAAGCTCATGACCTGAGCCGAGGTCAGACGTTCAACCAACTGGGCCACCCAGGCACCTCTAAAGACCCTACTTCTAAATACACTCACATTCTGAGTGCTGGGAGTTAGGGCGGCTTCAGTATGTGAACCTCAGTGGGATACACATTTCAGTCCATTACAGGGGAAAAAATAATATTTTCCCTTCTTTGTGCCTATATATTACTTTAACTTAGGTAGGAAGAATGCCACTTTTATATTTTTTGAAGTTTATTTATTTATTTTTGAGAGAAAGTTAGAGCAGGGGAGGGGGGGAGAGAGAGAGAGAGAGAGAGAGAGAGAGAGAGAGAATCTCAAGCAAACTGTGAGATCGTGACCTGAGGCAAAATCAAGAGTCCGGACACTGAACCGAATGAGCCACCCAGGCACCCCAAGAATGACACTTTAAAAAAATAATGCTGAATATTGTTAAATAGATCATTTGTTTCCTTTTGGTCAATGTCATTGTTTATAATATAAAATATATATATAAAGAGATTGGATATAATTTCTTTATTGTAAAGAAGTATCCATTTTATATAACATGTTTTAATTTAGCTTAGTATTTACTTGGAAAAAAGTATAATGGCATTAGCACATTTAGAACTATATCAGAGATATTGAGATGAATTCCTAAGAACATTGAACAAATAGATGGTTGCATTTCAATTATACTTTGTTGATCAGTGAAAAGAAAATGCCAGTGTAAATACATTGCTTAAATATAAAACATCAAAAAGGATTTTTTTTTATATGTACAACAACTGGCAAAGTGTAAACACAGAATGTTGATGTTTTTCATGTTTCTCTTAAAATGCTGAATCAAGTTCAATGCCAGAGGCAGGGTGCCAGGCTACTGGCTTTGACAAGCTCAGCTGAAGTAAAGCCTGCCTTCCAAATGGGAAGGGCAAGGAGCCCAGAAAAATACCTCATCCCTGAAACTCATGAACACTTGAAGCACTGGACTTTTTCTTTAGACACATCAGCTTTGTAGCATACCTAGGGAAATGATTTTAAATATGAATATGCTTCTGTGAATCTTATAAATGTGCTCTGTATTTATTCAACACTAGGCATTCAGTAGGGAGTATCTTCTAACCTGAAATGGAAAAAAAAATCTTTAATCCAACCTTTAAACTTTTCCATCATTTAATCAAAATTAAGTTTTTAATACATAGTTTTCTTTAAACTATAGCTTGACTCTATTTAGTATTGTATTTTGAAGAACACCTAAAAACTAATTCTGGAATATCGAAAGAAATCACAAAATATGTAGCTCTTGGTGGCTGCTTATTAATGCCAGAAGAGAATTTCTCACACAACCACAACAAGAACAACAAAACAAAGGAGAGAAAATTTGGCGAAAGCAAATTTTAAAAAGCAAATGTAAAGATGATGTTTTCGATGGTAAATTTTTTTTAATTGAATGTCCAACAAGAATCTTTTTTAAAAAGTAGAAAGGTCTTAATTTGATCAATTTCCCATGTAAGTAAAATCATTCTACATTTAAGTGAAAATATTTAAGAATAACATTAAATGGCATAAGATAAAATTCAGCTGGGAATTAAAAGTTTGCTGCAATAAAAACTATTCCTGTTAATTTAACTGTACAAAGTTAGGAAATTCCACTAGGGTACACATGCCCAAATAATAATTGAATATTGAGAGCTCAATTAGCAAAACAGATCAATTATTTAGAAGAGTATCCCCTCACGACTACATTATCTCATCTCTCCAATTCCTTTCACTAAAGCACTGAAGCTTTTCAAAGTAATTGGACTCTCCAAATGAGTAACAGGAGAAGCCACTGTTACTGACAGGTAGTAATCAGCCAAAATGGGATTTCCAGGTAAAAAGTTTATCAGCCTCGATCACATCCTCGATGGAGGCATGTAGTCTTCAGATTGTTTCACTGATCCAGCTTTCAGGCCAGTAAAAAATGATAACGGAAAACAGAGTTATCCGGAGGGAAAGAGAGGATCAGAAGGAAGAGGAGAGGAAAACATCAGCTCAGATACCCAGAATGAAATGACATGTTGAAAGTGACTAAGTCATCCACAGACCTTGATGTGTACACCATCCAGGCTTGCTATGGTTGACACATAGAAATGGCAGAGGGTACCCATTTGCATGTTGCCAAAGGCAACATTGAGCCTCCTGGAAGCAATCTTTAATCAGCAATTATGCTCAAGAATGTAAAGAAGATGGTATGTTAAAGCAACCTAGCTAATAGCATGCACTCACTCAATGATTTATAATAGACCAGTAACAAACAACGCCAATTCAATTTATTTAACTGTCTGTGCGTCTCCTCAGGGAAGGGAAGACTCACAAATTTTGGTAGGCTGATAAATGATTTGTACTTATTTGGAAGCCTGTGTTAGGCTGTGCATCATTTCCCCAGCTATTCCAATTAGAAGCACCCTAAGCAAGTGGAATGCCTAGAATGTTCTTTGCATCTTTCACATATGAATTCAGGCTAGCTTGAAATTTGGCAAGGGTGGTAAAGACGATTGGACCATATGGGAATTGCTGTAGCAGTGACCCTGATATTCTAAATTTAACAAATTTACAGTTCCAGATAAATTTTCTGAATATTTATTCACATTCACACACACACACACACACACATGCACACACTTATATTAGACATTTAAATAAACACAGTTTAGGGGCACCTGGGTGGCTGAGTCAGTTAAGCGTCTGACTCCAGCTCAGGTCATGGTATGGTTCGTGGATTTGGGCCCCACATCGGGCTCTGTGCTGACAACTCAAAGCCTGGAGCCTGCTTTGGATTCTGTATCTCCCTCTCTCTCTCTGCCATTCCCCCACTCATGTTCTCTCTCTCTCTCTCAAAAACAAATATTTTTAATATATTAAAGAAACACAGTTTATTCATTCAACAAGTATCTATTAAACATCTCCTAGGTGTCAGAGGAAGTACTAGTTGCTAGGAATAAATTAATTAAACATGATTCTTGTCTTCAGAGAAGGTGAAAGAGAAAGGGAAATATAATATATTGAGCATCTGTCATGCCACCCAATGTATATAATCACAGCACTGTTGTGAAGTTGGTACTACTTTCCTCATTTTACTGATAAACTAAGATGCAAGGAAACTGCTTATTTATTATTAATTACCCAGTAAAGAACAAAATCAGTGTTTCAACCAAGATTTGTCGAACTGCAAATTCCAAACTTTCTCCACCAAACTGCCAATAGTCCAAGCAGAGAAGATAGGAAAGTAAACACTAATAATAAAAAGTTTATGGGATAATGGAAATATGTATAATATAAAGTAATGGCAAAATAAGGGAGTAAATTCTACTTGGGGTAAAGGAAAAGGATAAAGGTCTGCTAGATCTTTTCCAAAGAGACATTATTAGAACTCTGTCTTTAAAAACAGATAGTAGGGGGTGCCTGGGTGGCTCAGTTGGTTGAGCGTCCGACTTCAGCTCAGGTCATGATCTCACAGCTTGTGAGTTCAAGCCCCGTGTTGGGCTCTGTGTAGATGGCTCAAAGCCTGTAGCCTGCTTCAGATTCTGTGTCTCCTTCTCTCTCTGCCCCTCCCCATCTCAAGCTCTGTCTCTCTCTCAAAAATAAATTAATATTTAAAAAAAATAAAACAGACAGAAGTTCTCTGTCACTATTGGGGCACACAGTGCCATGCTTCTATTAAATCTTTGCAATCCCCAAAATACACCATATTCTTCACCCTATTTTCTCATGGTCCATACTGTGTCCTTTACAAGAAATATCTCATCTTTGTCTACCTGGTGAGTTCCTGCAGTGAAATCGAATAGACTTATAAAAGTGAAAATTTATGTAAAAATTGCCCAATGATTTATTCATTTAGCAGATATTTAGGAGTACCTACTTATATACTGAACATTAAAGACAAGAACCAACAAATCCTGACCCGCTGAAAATCTAGTCAAGGATATAGAAAATTAAAATGATTACTATAATAAAATACTTGCTATATTAAACAGAAGCACAAGAGATGTGACAGAACAGTGGAGGCCACCAAAGGAGTTTTCCCATAGAAGAACACCCTGGTCTGCATCTTAAAGACCAAGGAGTTGTTGATATGCAGAGAAAAAGAGAATTAAAACAAACAAACAAACAAAACACCTAACTTCTTGGTGTGTTTTGTATTGTTGAAAAATATCATTAAAGTCTTGGCAGCACTGATTGAATTCTTAATTATGTAATGAACAAAAGAGCTGATTAAATGCATGAGACCAGCAAAATGACATACAAAAACAGTTCCACAGTATAATTCATGTCTTCCCTATTCACCAGGGAGAAACCTGACAATGATGTGTTCATTGGAAGAAAGATAATTCTGAACCTAAGACTCCATCACACTCAATTTACTAGCAACATCGATTTTCTGATATAATCTGCAATAAAGGGAAATGTAGTTGATTGGCATCAGAGAGGAGAAATAATCATGACTACATTGACAAATGGAATGATAACCCTATTCTGACCTGAAAGACATGTCTATGTGAAGAACTTTTCTAGAACAGGTTAGCCCAACAAGAGGACATTTATTCCATATTCTGTGTTTTTCTCTTCCTCTCCCTCTCCTTCTCTCCTTCTCTCTCTCTCTCTCTCTCTCTCTCTCTCTCTCTCTCTCTCCTCTCTCTCTCTTTAATGCATATTATATAGCATGCATTTTATATATGCCTGTGTGTAAACACATAACACACACACACACACACACACACACACACACACACACCCCTACCTTTCCTTCTTCATATTCACTGAATCACTGCAGTTAATAGTGACTGGTGTTGAACTATCTCAAGCCAGGAACCAAGTTGGCAGTATCAGTGATTTCCTCACTTTCCAATTTTCCCAACTACAGCATTCACCTTGCAGCTAAAAGGTCCTCTTTAGTATGAAGTGTATGTGGTTTCTTTTTTATTCAAAAATATTTAGTTGAAAAAACACTGAAAACCTACCACAGGCATGACATGTATATAGGCTTACTGTATACCCAGTTTTATAAGATTAATATCTTGCCCTTACTGTATTCCCAATTACACACACACACACACACACACACACACACACACAATTCTGCTTTCTTGCATGAAAATATCTTTTCAAGAATATATTGATAAGAAGCTTAAGAATCTATTCTGTCCTTAAGCTAAATGACAAGCCAACAATTTGACAATGGAGTATTATAAAAATCTGGTCCTTTGATTGTGTTTGTTGCATATGTTTTTTTTTTTAATCCGATACTAAATAATAAGAAACATTGGAGAGGGACTACCTTCTTCTACAACTTTTACTTGTCTTTATCATTTTAATCCACACAACCACACTAACTAGGTAAGCATTGCTATTATCCCCATTTTACAAACAAGGACCTGAGCTACAGAGAGGTTAAGCGATTTGCCAAAAGTCACAGAGCGTTCAAAAAGGAAAAACACATCTTCAGAAAAAAAAACTGGCCCTGATGCTCATTGCCTTTCCCAAGTGAACTAAGTTCACTGAAGGTAAGTATAGAGATTTTGTGCTTTATAAAGGGTTAAAAAGGAAAATGACAGAAAGAAAGTTTGTATCCTAACAACAACAATTTCCTTTGGATTTCTCTTATCACAACCTAATGTTAAGCACCTTCACTTTCAACATGCTCAGTCTCAAATAGCTTAGGGCTCTTACACCTGAATTCTAAGAAGAAGCCTGTAATTCACACACGTTTTCAGTGAAACATAGCCTAGCTTTCAAGCTTTTCACCTTCAGGTTTAGATTTTCAATTATGATGATCTTCCATTTTTTTAGGCTTTTTTTATTATCAACGAACACTATACTATTTTTCTGATCAAGCACTTTTCTAAATAAGTGTGTAAATTATTTACAAAAACACCAGTGTGTTATAAGAACTATGGTAACACCACTTCAATTCTATCATAAATATCTTCATCAAGTAATGATTCTGTATTCAGATCTATGCTAACAAAGTAAGGTATAATTATAAATCAATTAGTAAAATTCAAAAAAGGGAAGGGAGTGAATAGCATATAAGTGCTGGAACGGTCTTAAAGAAATACTTAAACAAAAAAAAAATGCACATTCTGCTTAAGATAGCTGGATAATTCCTTCAAAATCTTTGTTTTCTTTGCTGGTGTAGACCTGCCCCATATCTTTAAGATCACTTTATATTATTTTTTCATGATACATCCATGATAAAATTCTCATTACTTATGCTTATTTTTTTATATGTTTAAGTAAAAGGTAAAAATGAAAAGCCTCAATTTTAGGATTTTGGAAGGAAAATTAGCTACGTCCTCCAATTAAACAAGAGGTTTATTGGGGCGCCTGGGTGGCGCAGTCGGTTAAGCGTCCGACTTCAGCCAGGTCACGATCTCACGGTCCGGGAGTTCGAGCCCCGCGTCGGGCTCTGGGCTGATGGTTCAGAGCCTGGAGCCTGTTTCCGATTCTGTGTCTCCCTCTCTCTCTGCCCCTCCCCCGTTCATGCTCTGTCTCTCTCTGTCCCAAAAATAAATAAACATTGAAAAAAAAAATTTAAAACAAGAGGTTTATTTTACATAGTTATATTTTAAAAACAGGACACCTGCCTGTTTATAGAAAAATGTCAAATTATCAACTAAGCATTAAGTAACCAGTACAGAATTTAAAATCTGGGAGGATTTCCATAAGAAACTGAATCTTAATAAAGTGCTGGTATATTTTTCCTTATAATTTTAGCACTGAAGTATATTATCTACTCCCCAACATCTTCTTAGTGCTTAGACTTACATTCCTACTGATGTTCTTCAGAAAGACAAACTAAGACATGGGTTGGCAGCTTCCTGGAAAGATGAAAGAGGCTTTGGAGCCCAAGCTGTGCACCTGGCCAGATTCCAGATGAGTGGTTTCTTCCTGAGCTGAGGCTGAGTCAGCCAGGAATAGCCCAGAGGCAGTAGCAGTGAATGGCAAATAAGTAAAATGCAGCAAAATGACAGAAGATTAAGGGAAAGCATAATACTTGATCTCTAATTTTATACCAAAGACGTTAATTATAAAAATCTGGTCCTTTGATTGTGTTTGTTGCATTTATGTGCAGAAGCAGTCCAAGGGAGTGAGAAATGTGTGTTTCACAGCAAAACTCAATGAGCAATGCATTTCTTCTACATCCTTTCCTCTCAGAATGAAAAGATACTCATTCTGAGAAGCAAACATAAAACTGGTTTATAGGAGTAGGCCCATGGTGCCAGAAAAGAGTTTGTCTTCATTTTCCAAAATAGCTGTTAAAAAATCATCAGCAAGTGTATTAGAGTTCTCCAGAGAAACATGAAGTGCACATGTTTTTTAAAGTACTGATGATACATATGGATATATATAGTTTTATTATAAGGAATTGGCTCACACAATTATCGAGGCTGGGAATCCCATGATGTGCAGTCAGCAAGTGGGAGACCCAAGAGAAATGATGGTGTAGTTCCTTTCCATAGGCCTAAAGACTTGAAGCCCAGGAAGAGCCAATGTTTCAGTCCAAATCCAAAGGCAGGGGGAAAAAAAATGTTCCAGCTCAAGGAAGACAGGCAGGAGGAAATTCCTTCTCATTTGCAGGAGAGTTAGTTTTTTTTGTTCTATTCAGGCCTTGAACTGATTAGATGAGGTCCACCCACATTAGGGAGAGTAATCTGCTTTACTCAGTCTACTGATTCAAATGTTAATCTCATCCAAAAATACCCTTATAGACACACCCATAATAATGTTTGACCAAATATCCGGGCAGCCCATGGCCCAGTCAAGTTGACAAATAAAATTAACCATTACAGCATGGTAAGACACAGCATGGTAAGAAAAATAAGACTGCATGTAACCTAGTCAAATCTCTTTTTTTTTTTTTAATTTCTGAAAGCTGAACCACCCGCATATCAAAGGATTTTAGCTGGAATCAGATCGCATATGCCTAGACTCATAGCACTATGCAAATTACACCACACTAGCTTTTCAAAAAAGTATACTTGAAACTTGAAAATGTTACCTTTTTACTTTTTTCTCTTTCTTGATTTGTTCTCATTAAATGCCAGAATATTTTCTCTAGTATTTTGAAACAATTTTAATCTGCTTTCTAAATTCACATTGACCATCTTTTAAAATTCAGAAAAGAAAATCATAACTATTGACAAGCTATCTCATTGGACTGCTCCCAAAAATCTCCTCTCACTAAGATAAAGGGCATTCTGACGCTGAATGTAACAAATGCCTGTATTTAGGCCAAGGTGGTATGTTATTCCTAAGAGTCCAAGCACCACACAGGAGACAGAAAACCAATTTCAGTATTTGTCTTTTACAGACAAAAAACAAATGATGCAAACCCGTCTGAACAAATGGCTTTATCCAAGCCTCAGTCCTTTCTCTTCCCTGGATGATAACAGGAAGCTGTCTTACAACAGGCCAGGTGGCCGTGGCCACACTGACTTGAAGGAAAGGCCCACAGTTCATACTGTCCATGCCGAAGTGTCACCCCCATGTGTTCAATCTTCTCCATTCCGCTGTCTACAGAGACCATAATCAGCTCCTAAAATTGCCACAAAGGTGACCAGCAGGCCTAGAAGACCTCTGAGCAATTTGGACCTGGGATTTGCGGCCCCTTTCTGTGCACCACCACTAGCAGTGGTGACACTGAATGGGAAAGAGTAAGCGTATCTCTAACACAGTAACCTCCACCCCATAAATTCCCTCATGTCCACCCAGGGCTGACCATGCCGGGGCTCCTACGTCAGCATTCATTTTGCACTTACCGCACAGAAACATGAACGGTATCCAAACTTAGGATAGAATAAAATGCAACGGGATGCCCAGAAGAAGAGGATGTTTGCTGTTGTTTGTGTATTTTGAGGAATCAGAAGAAGGCACAGCCTTATTCCTTGCCTGGACATAAAAAACATTTTCAGCAAAATCTTCTTCACATGGTCTAGAAGGTTCTTCATCATCTGGTCAGCAACCAGCTCCAGCCCCATCTCCTAGGAATCTCACTGTTCCCACCACACCGGCCTTGCTCCTTCCCACCTCAGGAACTCTACATGCTGTTCCTTCTGCCTGGAGTATCTGCCCCTCCACTCTGTGGCAGGACAATATATTTTTAAATATTCCCTGATGGTATTTTTCCTTGTCTGTAATTTGAATTTTTCTCTGCAGCTTCTGCTATTAAGACAAGTATGACTTTAGTACTTGTTTCTTTAAGTAGTGGAGGGGAAATATCTCTCTGGGAATCAGAAGGAAATGATTTAGGAACATCCCTGCCTGACAGGAAGAAAAAATGAAAAGAGAAGTCTGGGGGGGGGGGGGTGGGGAGAGGGAAAACCCTACACAACCTTCCAACACAGCCCCAGCGTCAAATGGGGAGATTGGGGATGGGGTGAGGAGAAGTTGTGACTGTAAAACTATGCAAATAGTTCATCTGAATTCTAGAATAAGGGAGTTTGCTTGCATACCCAGACACAGTCTCCAAAGGCACATGCCTTTCAGAGGAACCCTGAGGGTGTTGGGGGGCCGTATGGGAACATGGTACCTGAATGGTAAGAATAGAAATGACTGAGTGGAGGGGCCAGGTGAATGTGCTAAAAATAGCTCTCTATTTCCTCTCAGCCTGTGATGGCATTTAAGGGGTACAGAAACCCCTCTGTGATGTACTGGTGGACTCAGAAGACAGCTGAAGCTGCAAGTTCACCATGAAAGTTGGGACCCCCTAGCAGAAGGACACACGGTCAGTTCCCCAGTCCAGGAATCAAAAGGGAGTGCTCTGGGAGTGTGAGTTTCCAGTGACAAGTGGTGGCCAGTCTATCTGGGAGCAGTTAGCATGGACTGTATGTGCTAAGAAAGGAGAATACAGGTCATACCTGCCACCAACAGGTCAGCAACAGAGGCAGCAAGGACAGAGAGCAGTGTCCAAAGAGCTGGCAAGAGGAGCTACACCTCACCGAGAAGTGGAAAGGAGCCAGTGAGCCCCACTCCCATCACCACGATGTTCCTCCTGATGGATGCTTCCTCCTGATCCTGAATGCTGGCAGGAGATGGGGCTATGGTAATGGTGAGATACAGGCTGGGAAGCAGAGGGAGGGACAGAGAGGAAAAAGGACAGAGAGGAAAGATCCTGAGAAACCGAGCACTGACCCAAGAGATTGAATTCACCATAGAGAGACTGTTTTAAACTTGAAGGGACTCAAAGATGTTCTGTGACAAAACCAAGGTTTTTCTCCATTGTTGATAACAGTGACTGAAACGCTAGTCAAAATCCACTAGGGAAAAGAAAGTAAACCTATGGGGCAAATAATTCATCATGTGTAAATTTCACCCCAGCTCTTACTGGTGACCCTATTCAAGTGTCTTAAAAGTCTATGAGGGACATTAACTTGCAAATAGGCTATTTACAAAACTTAGACTTGGAACCCAGCCATCTTCAGAACAGTAAGATGACCCAGTTTAATAAAAAGCAGATATAAATACAATCTATGTAAAGGCAAAAAAGAACGAAGGAAGGAAGGAAGGAAGGAAGGAAGGAAGGAAGGAAGGAAGGAAAAAAGGGAGGAAGGGAGGAAGGGAGAGAGGGAAGACGGGGAAGAAAGAAGGGAAGAAAAGAAAGGGCAGACAGGGGACAGGGTGGAGGGAGGGAACAGAAGAAAGGAGGGAGGGACACAGGAAGAGGCTGGGAAGATGGGAGAAGAGGAAAACAGGGAGGAAAGGGGATAAAGGAGAGGAAAAAAGGAAGGCCTGAGCAATGGAGGAACTCGGGAGATGTTGGTCAAAGGGCACAAACTTGGAGTCAGAAGATGAACAGGTTCTGGACATGTAATACACAGCACTGAGATTATAGTCAACAATACTGTATCATATACTTCAAAGTTGCTAGAGGACTAGATCATAAATGTTCTCACCACACACACACACAAAACATAATTATGTGGGGGGATGGAAGTGTTAGCTAATGCTATCGTGGTAATTATATTGCAATATATAAATGTATCATATCAACCATTAGATACTTTAAACTTAGTGCTATCTGGGGTGACTGGGTGGCTCAATCGGTTAAGCATCTGACTTTTGGCTCAGGTCATGATCTCGTGATTCATGAGTTCGAGCCCCCACAATGGGCTCTGTGCTGACAGCTAGAGCCTGGAGCCTACTTTGGATTCTGTGTCTCCCTCTCTCTCTGCCCCTCCCCTGCCGCTCTGTCTCTCTCTCTCTCTCAAATATAAATAAACGTTGAAAAAAAGTTTTTTTAAACTTAGGGCTGTACATCAGTTATAACTCAATAAAAAATAAAAAGATGGAAGAAGTGTAGATCTCTGTAATAGGGCTGTAATATTAGCCATTAAAACGTAACCAAAACCTATTGTGTCTGAGAAAATGAACTTCCCTCAGTGTAAGCACTGTTTGTGTTTCTGTTACCTGCAGCTGAACTTATGTCTTAACCAACACAATAGCATTGACTTTTCATTCACTTTTTTAACCAATCAAGGGTTTAATAAATATCAGCAGACATTCATGGGAGTATGGTGTGTGTGGATTTCATCAGTCCTGGGTGGTACAACCAAAAACAAAGTACAAGGATTTAAATATGATGTCTGAGCCTGGACTCACTGAACAATGAATTTTATTCTATCATTTTCTGACATTAGCGAAGCCAGATCATTTTAGAGGTTTCTACATTCTTCCTAGATGCTATATAATTCTTTAGAAGATGAACACAAAATAATTTAACAGTCTACTAACTCTCTTACTTTCTCCAAGTACTTGGTCATTTCCTTTTTTGTTACTATTATTATGACTATTATTATTATTAAGATAGAAAGTTCTTATTAAATTTAATATGTTTAAAATGTTAAAATCATGCACTTTTCATTATCACCATCATTTAACAGATTTTTTTAAAATTGAGATTCAAAGAAGCTAAATTGTATCTAAGCTCATCCCTTAGAAAATTTCAAATGTGTTCAAAACACAAAACTCTTGGATCTTGGTTACTGGACCCTGGGTTTTCCTTATACCAAAGAATGCCTTAAAAGATTTTTTTAAATATATTTTAAACAATTTGTAAGAAAGTCAGTTCTATTTGAGCATTTTCCCCATATTACTGGTCATTAATGGATATGCCTTTTACATTTATTGAACACGATTTTTTTTTTACTTTCTCTTTATCAAGATGCTCACTACACTTATATATATCTTAACCCCTAGAACTTTCTAAGCTTAAAAGTAAAAGGGGACATCACAATGGAAATGGTAGATATAGTTATCTACATTGAAAGTCTAAAATTATTTTATTCACTAAGAACATATGAAAAGCAAGCAAAAAATGAGAAAAATATCCTTATTTTAATATTTCCATTAAAATACTTGCATTAATATAGCAGAAAACATCCATAACAGATGAAAAGCTCATAAAATCAATTTTAAAACCACTAAGACCACACAGGATAAGTGGGCAAAAGAAAGAACAGATGCCTCATAAAATAGGACATCGGTTTGTGAAAAAAATATTTACTCAACATAGTAGGAACTTCTGGTTCCTGCCCATATGGCAACTTAACATGGGGCTTCTGGCTCCCTCTGTAAAATTAACCCTGGAATAACTACAGAAGTGAGGGGAAAGTGGATTTCAGAAACTAACCTTTCCAGAGAGATACTAAGCAGAGTTCATGGATGTGTTGAGGGAAAGTAGTTGTCTGAAGCTCAGGACAGAGGACAGCTGAAGGAGCAGTGAGAGGTTATGTTAGAATAAAACTAAGTATTGGGGCACCTGGGTGGCTTAGTCAGTTAAGCCTATGACTAGGTCATGATCTCACAGTTCCTGAGTTTGAGCCCCACAATAGGTTCTCTGCTGTGAGAGCTTTTGTCCCCCTCTCTCTTTGCCCCTACCCCTGCTCACGCTTTCTCTCTCTCTCTCTCTCTCTCTCAAAAATAAATAAACATTTAAGAAAATAAAAAAAACATCTCTAACTACTGTGTTGGCCTTCATCTGCTATACTGGCTTGGGCTTTCTTCTGCTGCATTTGGGACAATCATTTCCTATGCCTGCACCATAAAAGTCATTGGCAACCTTTCAGATGTCACTGCATGTGTTCCAAGGTATATTCTAACAGAAGGATGCAAATACCCCACCAGGGTGTGCACTCCATATAAATAGGTGCCCAGTGAGCTGCTGCCCCCAGACATTCACTTTTACCCCCTCCCTATCCAATCCCCCAGGGCCGGTTACAAACTAAGTTACAAACTAAGGAAGTAGCCTCCTAATGCTGCTTCTCTTTAAGGCTTTCCAAGAGGCAGAACAGACTGTGCAGGACACAAGAGGAGAGCAATCACGACAGGGTGTGTTGTGCCTGAGGCTCTCAGCACTGCGGCTTATCCCTTCCACCCTCCTCAAGTTCACCAAACCAGCAAACACTGGAAGCCAGTCGTCAACCCTTCCTCAACTCATATTACTAAATACAACAACTCATCTTCCAAGGGATTCTCGAGTCAAAATAAGAAGCATAAGTATCTCAATGAGTTTTTTTTTTAACTGGATAGAATATGCCAACTGAATTTTTTCCAAAAAGTAGGTCAAAAACTTAAAATAAGCTTGAAAATGTATTGAGAAGATAAAGAAAGAGTCGAGTTGGAGAGTAATTGGGAAAATAACAATCATCGTCCAAAAACTCCAATAGATATAAATAGGTAATTAAAAATGCACACATGCACACATAAAGCTAGCAAGCATATCACAAGATGCTAAAAATCATTGATATTCAGAGAAATGCAAATTAAATCTATGAGACAAAACATATTTTAGCCAAGTGTTGATGAAGACGTGGGTATAGAGAAAACCTATTGTACTGCTTATAGAAATAAGTGTACAGTTCTATTTAGTCACAGTAACTACTGCAAATACAACACTGAAAAATTCCACAGAAATTTTCACAAAGGTCCATATGGGAATATTTATAAGGGTATCTTATGTACCATTTATTTTTTATGATGGTGGAAAGATGGAAGGCACCCTAGAAATCTATCATAGGAAAAGAGAAATGGGAAAAATGTGGCACACTGCTGAGAATTTTGCAGGGGTTACAGATAAGGATTTGCTATACAAATAACGACACGGATAGATCTCAAAACTTTTAATAGGAAAAAACAGGAAATAGGATGAGATACATAATAGGATTAACATAAATTAAAATACATATGTAGAAAACAATACACATTTTACAAGAAAATTTTCAAGTTGAAAGTTATACATGAAACATAATAAAATGGTTATATACAACTCTAGGAGAATGGGAGTGAAGTGTAGAGATCCATGGGAACTGATATGTAAGTACATATACATACATGATGGATGGATGGATGGATGGATGGATGGATAGGTAAGATAGATGGATGGGGGTGTGGATAAATGATTAGATGGCAAAGTCTTGCATACATGCATAGTAAGAATGTGCCGTGATCCAAAAAGTATAATTAACTCAACAACTTGCACCTGAATCCCAAAATAAAATGTTCATTCCCACTAATAATTAAAGAAAGGCAAAGAAAAGTAAGATACCAGTTCCTTCTTCTGCTGTGTAATTTGTTAAGGATAATAGCAAATTGACAGGAGTACAGAATAACTTCATTTATAAATATTGCTGATAGAAGTATAAATTGGTACAACCTATTGAGGGACAACTTGGTAATAGGTAATAAAGCATTAGAAATGATCATGCTCTATGATATAGTAATTCTTAAAATCTACCTTTATAAAATTATCATAAGTTGAGAAAACTTTATGCACAAAAGTGTTAGTCATGGAAATGTTTATGAAGGCATGGAAGACATCCAACATAAACAG
This sequence comes from Prionailurus bengalensis, assembly GCF_016509475.1. Taxonomy (NCBI): domain Eukaryota; kingdom Metazoa; phylum Chordata; class Mammalia; order Carnivora; family Felidae; genus Prionailurus; species Prionailurus bengalensis. Next base: position 91,613,991 of record NC_057348.1, on the reverse strand, counting down.
GGTGGGTCATAGCAGAGACACAGGAAATCCGAAAGGATTTCCACTGATCAAAGATGGACAATTGGATTATCAAATTGTGGTGTGAAAGTACATTGATTCATAACAAAATTAGAAAGCAGAGCTATGACTCTGAAAGACTGAATTTGCAGGCGCCCCAAGAGGAACTTTGATGGCTAATACAGAAATGTGGTGAAAAATGATACAAGGAGTGCCAGAGTTCTTTATTTAGGATGAAAATTGGATCATGTTTAGAATGACGTGATGAGCAAGACATATTAGCAAGCTGACTCGCTCAGGAATCAGCAAAATACCTCTTTGGTCACCATTAGAGATTATTCAGGCATTAACTCATCAGAAAAAGTGAGAAATAAAGGGAAAAAATCAGATCTCGTCAATACAAACTATTGCCTGGGGAGACAAAAAATAAGAACAATTAAGGGAAAGTTCTTCGTGGATCATAAATGCAGAAGAAAAGGTAGAATTAGAAAATTAACATTTTGCAAGCCCTAACGAAGTTATGGATCTAGTCAATCCTCATCAATAGGTGTTAAAACAATTTAAAAGAAACACTGAGGAAAGCTCTATTGGGCTGACAACACCTGATCTATCTTAACATCACTAAGCGTGGGCAACCAGATGGCACGGGCTTCTGGAGGCAACGCAGTAAGGAGGCAACAACAGAAACTACATTCTTGACAAAAAGAAATTGAACCTGATTTCAATCAAGTCTCTAGATATAACTATTAGTTTACAGTAAATACAGGGATGAGAGGAAGGAAAACAAATCATGATGAATCCGTCAAATCAAGAATGTGGAACACACTATGGAACGAATAACCTGGTCTCTTTTCAAATAAATGACATAAGCAGGGGGCTTAAGGCGCCTGGGTGGCTCAGTCAGTTAAGTGACCAACTCTTGATTTCAACTCAGGTCATGATCTCATTGTGGGTTTGTGAGTTTGAGCCTCAAGCATCAGAATCTGCTCTCACAGCCTCACAGCATGTAGCCTGCTTTGATCTTCTGTCTCCCTCTCTCTGTCCTTCCCCCAACTCATGCTCACGCACATGCGTGTGCTCGCTCTCTCTCTCTCTCTCTCTCTCTCTCTCTCAAAAATAAATGAAAAAGAATGAAATCTTGTCATCGGTAACAACGTGGATGGAACAGCAGGGTATTATGCTAAATGAAATAAGTCAGTCAGAGAAATACAGATATCATGTCTTCACTCATACGCGGAACTTGAGAAACTTCACAGAAGACCATGAGGGAAGGGAGAGAAAAAAAAATAGTTACAAACAGAGAGGGAGGCAAACCATAAGAAATTCTTAAATACAGAGAACAAACTGAGGGTTGATGGAGGTGGGGGGCGGGGGAGGGGATGGGGAAATGGGAGATGGTCATTGAGGAGGGCACCTGTTGGGATGAGCACTGGGTGTGGTATGTAAGTGATGAATCATGGGAATCTACTCCTGAAGGCAAGAGCACACTGTATACAACCAGGTGCCCCTTTTCTCAAATTTTAATTGTTTTTCATGTTGATTAATCCTTGAGCCTATTAATAAAATTTATAACAGTGAAAAAAAAAATTTTAATGGGGGCTGGAACCTTGTTATAATTTAAATGAGATTTAACAAACCTAACAACCAAATGCACTGTTGGCTTCTATTTAAACAAGCCAACTGTAAAAAAGGTATTGAGACAGGTAGAGATATTAGAATATAAACTGAGTATTGGATGAAATAAGAAATTACTACTACCTCCTTTAGGTATGATGGTGGCATATCCATAAAAAAAATGTATTAGATACATATTAAAGCCAAAACTTGGGCATTTGTTATACTGTTTTCTCTATTTCTATGTGTGTTTGAAAATAACCATTAAAAGGTTTTTTTAATAATAAAATGAAAAGTGGAAAATTAATTTGGTAGCTTCATATGCTCTCCAAAAACAGCATTTTTATCAACTTTAATAATTTGATGAAATGTATTTTCTATAATGATATACCTTTTAAAAAGGCAGAAAACTAAATTTCAGATGTTCTCATGTATTTAACAAATAAACTCACATAGGAAAAAAAGGGGAGCTCAGAAAGAAATCTAAAACATATTCCATTTTCAAATAGGATAATGAGTAATATTTTTTACTTTTCTATATAATTTTCTGTAGCTTCCAAATTTCAAAGTTTTTTACTTTTATCATCAGAATATACTTTTAAGAATATCCTTTATTTCTTCCCATTTGAATGGATGAAGATTGTCAAATTAGGATTTTATTTCTAGAATTTCCTATTCCCCAAGAGCCATATATTTTTAAAATCCTCATCATGGCAAAATACCTATGTTTCTCTGACCTTTTTGGAACAGGATTTCTAACGTCTCAGCTATAAGTCAAAGTACCTTTTAAAATCCTTTACCCAGTGTATTGTGTTTCAAAATTGCCAGCTCAGTTCCTCCTGGATTTCTATGACTTCATATAGCAAATTTTCCATAGTAAATGAGTGAGCTACAGAACCACAATTTCTATACACTATTATCTGAGACACCAAAATTACAGCACTGTGTACTGTTGAAATACATGTTTGACCCACACGGGTCCACTTATACCTGGATGTTTTCTGATACATAGAGTACAGTACTATATGTATATTTTCTCTTCCTCATAATTTTCTTTCTTTTTTTTTTTAATTTTTTTTTCAACTTTTATTTATTTTTGGGACAGAGAGAGACAGAGCATGAACGGGGGAGGGGCAGAGAGAAAGGGAGACACAGAATCGGAAGCAGGCTCCAGGCTCTGAGCCATCAGCCCAGAGCCTGACGCGGGGCTCGAACTCACGGACCGCGAGATCGTGACCTGGCTGAAGTCGGACGCCTAACCGACTGCGCCACCCAGGCGCCCCGCTCATAATTTTCTTAATAACATTTTTTCCTTAGCTTATTTTTTTTATAAAAATGTGGTATATAATACATATAACATGAAATATGTGTTAATTGTTTATGTCATCAGTAAAGCTTCTGGTCAACAGTAGACTATTAGTAGTTAAATTTGGGGGGAGTCAAAAGTTATATGTGGATTTTCAACAGTGTAGGTGTTGGTACCCCAACTCCTGCATTGTTCAAAGGGGTCAACTGACTTTTCTTTCAGTCAATAGCCATCTTTTGAGTCCTTAGCTTTATAACTAATATACAATAACTAAAATGCTATGTCAAGATAATAAACAGGATGTCTGATAGAAATCCATTCCTAATCAACTCTCTGTCAAGAAATCATGTAAATTTGGGGCGCCTGGGTGGCGCAGTCGGTTAAGCGTCCGGCTTCAGCCAGGTCACGATCTCGCGGTCCGTGAGTTCGAGCCCCTCGTCGGGCTCTGGGCTGATGGCTCAGAGCCTGGAGCCTGTTTCCGATTCTGTGACTCCCTCTCTCTCTGCCCCTCCCCCGTTCATGCTCTGTCTCTCTCTGTCCCAAAAATAAATAAATGTTGAAAAAAAAAATTTTTTTTTAAATAAATAAATAAATAAATAAATAAATCATGTAAATTTAAAACGTAAAACCTATCTCTAGGAGTGACTGCATTTACTCAGTTGTCTGAGGACCTTTCAGCAATGTTTGGACAGCACTTGTGAGATATCTGCATGATAAAAACCCTGCCATTCCCTTAGCTAAAAAAAGTTCTGGCCTGAAACAACCCTTTTCTTTTGCTAATAACTTTCTTGCCCCACCTTTTTCCTATAAAAACCTTCCATTTTGCACAACTCCACTGGAGCATCTCTCTACTTGATGGATGGGACGATGCCCGATTCATGAATCACTTAATAAAGCCGATTAGATCTTCAAATGTATGCAGTTGGATTTTGTTCTTTAACAAGCTGCAGACTGCTGTGGGTGTGTGAAAATTTATAATAGCATATTGTTTATGTTAGTCAAAACATACACATTTTATCTAGTATAAATTACTTTTTCTAAACAGCCCAAGATTAGAGAGAAAGGCATTAGCTAAAATATTAACTGAAAATATTAAGGCATTAACTAAAATATTATACTATGATAAAAATTTTATATAATAATAATATGATAAGGAAAAAATGAGCTAAGGAGAAAGTGAGGGAGAGAAGCACTTAGAATACTGAAAATAAGATCTGCCCTTAAGTCAGAGGGAAAAAACACAAAATGGTATTCTTGTTACCGTGTTGCAGGATTCTTTACCTCAATACCTGGGATTTGTTGTCTTGCCGCTTCGAAGAATGAAGAGGTGGCCCCAATAAAATGAGCAGCAGGAAAAAGTTTATTAGAATATAAGATTAGAAAGTAAGAATAGTATGAAAGATCTCTTTATAGAGAGGGGACATTCGGAAGTGAATGCCTGTGACTACAGGCAAGGGACTTTGCTTTATAAGGTTTTGGATGCCCCTCCCCTTCCCTTCCCCCTTGTTCTTTCTCAGGTTCTATCCTTACTGGCTTGATCACTCCAGGTACTGGGTTGTCTGTTCTTGATTGGCTCAATTCCATTGTGTGAGGAGTCCGATTATGGTCTTATTGTCCCTCATATAGCATAAGGTTTATGGTTTACTTATTTTAGTGAGTATTTTGATTGTCAAATTCCTGGAGGGAACCTGAGGGGGAGTAGGTGGTGCCTATTACATTCCTAAGAGGAACCTTATGCCTGAAATGCCTGAAGGAGTTTGCTCAATTCTGATGTTCCGCACAAAAAAAAAATGTTTTAAAATACGTGTTTTCCCCCACCCAGGGACCCGCAAGCCCTAGCCTCTCCCTTTCTACCTACTGAGTTCTATCTTTCCCTATCAGTGGGACTGGTTTGAACAACTGTCTCAAAACATAGGCTTCTGCTTTTCATTTCATATGTCAAATGATGCCCTTTGTGGGGGGAGGGGTCTATTAGGGTGTTCTGAGACCTAATTTCCAATTGGCAGAGGGGTCCCTAAACCAAAAAGCGATGTTCTGATATTAGCTGGGTGTCCTAAAATACAACTCAATTGTGATATTATCTACCTAGAGATAGCATCAGATCCTACAGGTTGAGGCTGAATCCTACAAGACTGTCACCTCATTTCAGATGTTAGTTGTAAGTCCTAGTCATTACCTGCACTTTTGACCAACTGATTGTAAATCAAACGTTCCCAAAACCCCTCCTCAAGTTCAACTGATTTGCTAGGCTAGCTTATAGAACTCAGAGAAACATTTTACTTACCTGATCACTGGTATTATAAAAGGATACAATTCAGGAACAGGTAGATGTAAGAGACGGGTAAGGTATGGGGAAAGGCCATGGAGCTCCCATGCCCTTTCGGGGTGCCCTTCTCTCCCACATCTCCATGTGATCACCTATTACTATTTATATATTTTTATAATATAATATGTATATTATCTATACACTATTATTTGCTACCCAGAAGGTCTCTGAAACCTGTCTTTTTGGGTTTTCATGGAGGCGCCATTACCTAAGTCCAATTGATTAAATCATTGCCTGCTGGACATAGAACTCAATGTCCAGCCCCTCTCCACTCCCCCTGATGTTCAGTGTGGGACTGAAGTTCCAACCCTCCAATTATTGGGAACCAGCCCCCATTCTTAGGTGCAATCTAAAAGTCACCTCATTCACACAGCATAAGGCTTTATTGTCCTCATCACTTAGAAATTTCCAAGGGTTTTGGAAACCCTGTGCCAGAAATGGGAATGAATAGATAGATAGATAGATAGATAGATAGATAGATAGATAGATATCTTATTATAAATCACAGAATCACAGGATAACAAACCAACTCAATGAAATCGCTTTGGGAGACACTTTTACCTGTGTCCTTACCTCTCAGAACTGTTCTACAATTTTTGTAATTTCTGCATAGTTTGAGCCAAAGATTAGGAAACACACACACGGACATCTTGCCCTTCCTATTTTTATTATTATTCTCTATAAAAAGAAGAATGGAAGGGGGATAATACAGGGCTTAAAAATGTTTAAAGAAGGCTTAATCTTCATTCCTAAGTACTATAGGAATAACGCATCATTTAGAAAGGAAATTGTATACCCTACTTGGGATTATGGATTTTGAATTCAAATCCAGTTCAGGAAGACATAGAATATCTTTAAGCCAGAAAAGATGGGCAATCCAAGAAATTCATATAACCTTGCTTATCATTATGTACTTGGATACAGTTTGGGAGGTTTTGGTTTGGTTTGATTTTTTCTGTGGTTTAATTTGGTTTGGTGTGGCTTATTTTTTTTTAATTTTTTTAATGTTTATTTACTTGTTTTTTTTCAATATATGAAATTTATTGTCAAATTGCTTTCCATACAACACCCAGTGCTCATCCCAAAAGGTGCCCTCCTCAATACCCATCACCCACCCTCCCCTCCCTCCCAACCCCCATCAACCCTCAGTTTGTTCTCAGTTTTTAAGGTCTCTTATGCTTTGGCTCTCTCCCACTCTAACCTCTTTTTTTATTTCCTTACCCTCCCCCATGAGTTTCTGTTAGGTTTCTCAGGATCGACATAAGAGTGAAAACATATGGTATCTGTCTTTCTCTGTATGGCTTATTTCACTTAGCATCACACTCTCCAGTTCCATCCACGTTGCTACAAAGGGCCATATTTCGTTCTTTCTCATTGCCATGTAGTACTCCATTGTGTATATAAACCACAATTTCTTTATCCATTCATCAGTTGATGGACATTTAGGCTCTTTCCATAATTTGGCTATTGTTGAGAGTGCTGCTATAAACATTGGGGTACAAGTGCCCCTATGCATCAGTACTCCTGTATCCCTTCGGAAATTCCTAGCAGTGCTATTGCTGGGTCATAGGGTAGGTCTGTTTTTAATTTTCTGAGGAACCTCCACACTGCTTTCCAGAGCGGCTGCACCAATTTGCATTCCCACCAACAGTGCAAGAGGGTTCCCGTTTCTCCACATCCTCTCCAGCATCTATAGTCTCCTGATTTGTTCATTTTGGCCACTCTGACTGGCATGAGGTGATATCTGAGTGTGGTTTTGATTTGTATTTCCCTGATGAGGAGCGACGTTGAGCATCTTTTCATGTGCCTGTTGGCCATCTGGGTGTCTTCTTTAGAGAAGTGTCTATTCATGTTTTCTGCCCATTTCTTCACTGGGTTATTTGTTTTTCGGGTGTGGAGTTTGGTGAGCTCTTTATCGATTTTGTAGACTAGCCCTTTGTCCGATATGTCATTTGCAAATATCTTTTCCCATTCCGTTGGTTGCCTTTTAGTTTTGTTGGTTGTTTCCTTTGCTGTGCAGAAGCTTTTTATCTTCATAAGGTCCCAGTAGTTCATTTTTGCTTTTAATTCCCTTGCCTTTGGGGATGTGTCCAGTAAGAGATTGCTATGGCTGAGGTCAGAGAAGTCTTTTCCTGCTTTCTCCTCTAGGGTTTTGATGGTTTCCTGTCTCACATTCAGGTCCTTTATCCATTTTGAGTTTATTTTTGTGAATGGTGTCAGAAAGTGGTCTAGTTTCAACCTTCTGCATATTGCTGTCTAGGTCTCCCAGCACTATTTGTTAAAGAGACTGTCTTTTTTCCATTGGATGTTCTTTCCTGCTTTGTCAAAGATGAGTTGGCCATACGTTTGTGGGTCTAGTTCTGGGGTTTCTATTCTATTCCATTGGTCTATGTGTCTGGTTTTATGGCAATACCATGCTGTCTTGATGATGACAGCTTTGTAGTAGAGGCTAAAGTCTGGGATTGTGATGCCTCCTGCTTTGGTCTTCTTCAAAATTACTTCGGCTATTCAGGGCCTTTTGTGAATCCATATGAATTTTAGGATTGCTTGTTCTAGTTTTGAGAAGAATGCTGGTGCAATATTGATTGGGAATGCATTGAATGTGTAGATAGCTTTGGGTAGTATTGACATTTTGACAATATTTTCTTCCAATCCATGAGCAGGGAATGTCTTTCCATTTCTTTGTATCTTCTTCAATTACCTTCATAAGCTTTCTACAGTTTTCAGCATACAGATCCTTTACATCTTTGGTTAGATTTATTCCTAGGTATTTTATGCTTCTTGGTGCAATTGTGAATGGGATCAGTTTCTTTATTTGTCTTTCTGTTACTTCATTGTTAGTGTATAAGAATGCAACTGATTTCTGTACATTGATTTTGTATCCTGCAACTTTGCTGAATTCCTGTATCAGTTCTAGCAGACTTTTGGTGGAGTCTATCGGATTTTCCACGTATAATATCATGTCATCTGCAAAAAGAGAAAGCTTGACTTCATCTTTGCCAATTTGGATGCCTTTGATTTCCTTTTGTTGTCTGATTGCTGATGCTAGAACTTCCAACACTATGTTAAACAACAGCGGCAAGAGTGGGCATCCCTGTCGTGTTCCTGATCTCAGGAAAAAGCTCTGTTTTTCCCCATTGAGGATGATGTTAGCTGTGGGCTTTTCATAAATGGCTTTTATGATGTTTAAGTATGTTCCTTCTATCCCGACTTTCTCGAGGGTTTTTATTAAGGGTCCAAAATTTTGTCAAAGGCCTTTTCTGCATCGATTGACACGATCATAGGTTCTTATCTTTTCTTTTATTAATGTGATATATCACGTTGATTGATTTGCGAATGTTGAACCAGCCCTGCATCCCAGGAATGAATCCCTCTTGATCATGGTGAATAATTCTTTTTATATGCTGTTAAATTCCATTTGCTAGTATCTTATTGAGAATTTTTGCATCCATATTCATCAGGGATATTGGCCTGCAGTTCTCTTTTTTTACTGGGTCTCTGTCTGGTTTAGGAATCAAAGTAATACTGGCTTCATAGAATGAGTCTGGAAGTTTTCCTTCCCTTTCTATTTCTTGGAATAGCTTGAGAAGGATAGGTATTATCTCTGCTTTAAACGTCTGGTAGAACTTCCCTGGGAAGCCATCTGGTCCTGGACTCTTAATTGTTGGGAGATTTTTCATAACTGATTCAATTTCTTCGCTGGTTATGGGTCTGTTCAAGCTTTCTATTTTCTCCTGATTGAGTTTTGGAATTGTGTGGGTGTTTAGGAATTTGTCCACTTCTTCCAGGTTGTCCAGTTTGTTGGCATATAATTTTTCATAGTATTCCCTGATAATTGTTTGTATCCCTGAGGGATTGGTTGTAATAATTCCATTTTCATTCATGATTTTATCTATTTGGGTCCTCTCCCTTTTCTTTTTGAGAAGCCTGGCTAGAGGTTTATCAATTTTGTTTATTTTTTCAAAAAACCAACTCTTGGTTTCGTTGATCTGCTCTACAGTTTTTTTAGATTCTATACTGTTTATTTCTGCTCTGATCTTTATTATTTCTCTTCTTCTGCTGGGTTTAGGCTGCCTTTGCTGTTCTGCTTCTAGTTCCTTTAGGTGTGCTGTTAGATATTGTGTTTGGGATTTTTCTTGTTTCTTGAGATAGGCCTGGATTGCAATGTATTTTCCTCTCAGGACTGCCTTTGCTGCATCCCAAAGCGTTTGGATTGTTGCATTTTCATTTTCGTTTGTTTCCATAATTTTTTAATTTCTTCTCTAATTGCCTGGTTGACCCATTCATTCTTTAGTAGGGTGTTCTTTAACCTCCATGCTTTTGGAGGTTTTCCAGACTTTTTCCTGTGGTTGCTTTCAAGCTTCGTAGCATTATGGTCTGAAAGTATGCATGGTATAATTTCAATTCTTGTATACTTATGAAGGGCTATTTTGTGACCCAGTATATGATCTATCTTGGAGAATGTTCCATGTGCACTCGAGAAGACAGTATATTCTGTTGCTTTGGGATGCAGAGTTCTAAATATATCTGTCAAGTCCATCTGATCCAATGTCTCATTCAGGGCCCTTGTTTCTTTATTGACCGTGTGTCTAGATGATCTATCCATTTCTGTAAGTGGAGTGTTAAAGTCCCCTGCAATTACCACATTCTTATCAATAAGGTTGCTTATGTTTATGAGTAACTGTTTTACATATTTGGGGGCTCCGATATTCGGCGCATAGACATTTATAATTGTTAGCTCTTCCTGATGGATAGACCCTGTGATTATTATATAATGCCCTTCTTCATCACTTGTTACAGCCTTTAATTTAAAGTCTAGTTTGTCTGATATAAGTATGGCTACTCCAGCTTTCTTTTGGCTTCCAGTAGCATGATAAATAGTTCTCCATCCCCTCACTCTCAATCTAAAGGTGTCCTCAGGTCTAAAATGAGTCTCTTGTAGACAGCAAATAGATGGGTCTTGTTTTTTTATCCATTCTGATACCCTATGTCTTTTGGTTGGCGCATTTAATCCATTTACATTCAGTGTTATTATAGAAAGATACGGGTTTAGAGTCATTGTGATGTCTGTATGTTTTATGCTTGTAGCGATGTCTCTGGTACTTTGTCTCACAGGATCCCCCTTAGGATCTCTTGTAGGGCTGGTTTAGTGGTGATGAATTCCTTCAGTTTTTGTTTCTTTGGGAAGACCTTTATCTCTCCTTCTATTCTAAATGACAGACTTGCTGGATAAAGGATTCTCGGCTGCATATTTTTTCTGTTCAACACATTGAAGATCTCCTGCCAATTCTCTGGCATGCCAAGTATCAAAAGAGAGATCAGTCACGAGTCTTATAGGTCTCCCTTTCTATGTGAGGGCACGTTTATCCCTTGCTGCTTTCAGAATTTTCTCTTTATCCTTGTATTTTGCCAGTTTCACTATGATATGTCATGCAGAAGATCGATTCAAGTTCCGTCTGAAGGGAGTTCTCTGTGCCTCTTGGATTTCAATGCCTTTCTCCTTCCCCAGATCCGGGAAGTTCTCAGCTATGATTTCTTCAAGTACACCTTCAGCACCTTTCCCTCTCTCTTCCTCCTCTGGGATACCAATTATGCGTATATTATTTCTTTTTAGTGTATCACTTATTTCTCTAATTTTCCCCTCATACTCCTGGATTTTTTTTATCTTTTTCTCAGCTTCCTCTTTTTCCACAATTTTGTCTTCTAGTTCACCTATTCTCTCCTCTGCCTCTTCAATCTGAGCTGTGGTCGTTTCCATTTTATTTTACATCTCATTTAAAGCGTTTTTCAGCTCCTCCTGACTGTTCCTTAATCCCTTGATCTCTGTAGCAATAGATTCTCTTGTGTCTTCTATACTGTTTTCAAGCCCAGCGATTAATTTTATGACTATTATTCTAAATTCACTTTCTGTTATATTATTTAAATCCTTTTTGATCAGCTCATTAGCTGTTGTTATTTCCTGGAGATTCTTTTGAGGGGAATTCTTCCGCTTGGTCATTTTGGATAGTCCCTGGAGTGGTGCAGACCTGCAGGGCACTTCCCCTGTGCTGTGGTGTATAACTGGAGTTGGTGGGTGGGGCCGCAGTCCGACCTGATGTCTGCCCCCAGCCCACTGCTGGGGCCACAGTCAGACTGGTGTGTGCCTTCTCTTCCCCTCTCCTAGGGGCGGGATTCACTGTGGGGTGGCGTGGCCCGTCCGGGCTACTTGCACACTGCCAGGCTTGTGGTGCTGGGGATCTGGCATATTAGCTGGGGTGGGTAGGCAAGGTGCATGGGGGCAGGAAGGGCAGGCTTAGCTCGCTTCCCCTTAGGTGATTCACTTCAGGAGGGGCCCTGTGGCAGTGGGAGGAAGTCAGACCGCTGCTGGAGGGGTGGCTCCACAGAAGCACAGCGTTGGGTCGGTGCGTGGTGCAAGCAAGTTCCCTGGCAGGAACGGGTTCCCTTTGGGATTTTGGCTGGGGGATGGGTGAGGGAGATGGTGCTGGCTAGCGCCTTTGTTCCCCACCAAACTGAGCTCTGTTGTCAGGGGGCTCAGCAGCTCTCCCTCCCTTTGTCCTCCAGCCTTCCCGCTTTCCAAGCAGAGCTGTTAACTTATGACCTCCCAGATGCTAAGTCGCGCTTGCTGTCAGAACACACTCCGACCGGCCCCTCCGCTTTTGCCAGCCAGACTCGGGGGCTCTGCTTGGCCGGCGGGCCTCCCCTCTGCCCCGGCTCCCTCCCGCCAGTCCGTGCAGCACGCACCGCCTCTCCGCCCTTCCTACCCTCTTCCATGGGCCTCTCGTCTGTGCTTGGCTCCGGAGACTCCGTTCTGCTAATCCTCTGGTGGTTTTCTGGGTTATTTAGGCAGGTGTAGGTGGAATCTAAGTGATCAGCAGGACGTGCGGTGAGCCCAGCGTCCTCCTAAGCCGCCATCTTCTCCTGATCCTCTGGTGTGGCTTATTTTTAATAAGAGGTTTATTCTTTATCTTGGGACTAGCCACTTAAGGAGTTCTTTTTCCAAATTTGAGTAAACATATATCCACTCCTCTGAACTAGAGTGTACCTGAGGGATGCTACTATCTGCAACCCCTGTACTCAGAAATTAGTGATAAGGCAAAATAAGGCCAATTTGTAGGACCCAAGAATCTTTTAGAATTAATAAGTATTTAAAGCCTAATTCCTACAGTGTGAAATTTTAAAGCAGAGCAATTTTTTCAGGATATATTAAAGCTGCTTACCTGTAAAATAATATGACCATCCAGGCCGGTGACACTAGTTTCATAATAAGATTACAGGGGAAGAGTTGATTTCTGAATAGTGCATTTCTAATGCTGGAAAACCTTCAGGGTCCAGCTAGTCTGGTGGGGTGACTAGGAACAATGAGGAAAAATGGCTAACCATGGTGAGTAAACTAAAGAGCTGTGGTCCTGGGAGAAATAGTGTATAGGCTCTTAGGCAGTGGTTAGCACTTGGTGGTGGTGATGGGGTGTGGGGCTCAGGGGGTTGGGTGGAGCTCAAGCTTTCCCCACAGAAACACACATCTGGACAAGTGTCCATGGGAACACACAAACTCAGCATCAACAGCGACACCTTAAGTGAGTTCTCAGGTTCCTGGAACAATATGGCAAAGGAGACTGTGGTCCTCATGCAAATGCCAGATACCCTGCTAGTAGAGAGGTCACGGGTCAAGGAAGTACCTATAGTAATAAGAGAAGTGACTGTATTTGTTTTGTAAATTTCAGAAGCAGGCAACATTGATCACACACACAATTTTGACTCTTCAGTAGTCCTCAGTATTATTTTTTAGACATGACTGAGACTATCATTGACTATAATGATTGGCTTCAACAACTATTGAGGCATGAATTCTATATATGATCACATAATTTATGGCATAATATACCAGTTGATTCAAATGAATCAATATTGGTAAAGACTGGAAATGTGCCAATACCTAGTAAGTCCTATATAAGCATTTGCTATTGTTTGCTACATTTGTTTGTTCATGCTGTTATGAGTTTGAAGAAAACTGCCCACAATGCTCAATTAAGTCTTTGATGTGTTTTAAAACAGAAAGTCATCGAAAACCATCCATTGTGTTCTACTTTGCATGTAGTGGTGAATACTTTTATGACTGATACAAGTGGAATTGAATGTGATATATATTCTGATACCTCAGTAGCACTTAATAAAATTTCATTCCATGAATTATTTGATAACGGGCATTGAGAAAAGGACAAAAGATTTTTAAATTATTACCTAGGCTACTTATATTTTTTAAATGCACTAAAAATGTGTAAGAGGAGCAAGAAGCAAGCTTCTTACAAATTTTAAATAACTTACACCAGAAAAATAAAATCATCTTTGGACTATTACACATATGAACCATCTGTGAGTGTCCTAAATGGTTGTAACATCTCTGGTTCTAGATAAAAGGTTTTATAATTTACTGAAGTCCTAAAATGTCATTCACGGACTTAGTTTTTAAATGTATTTCCACTGACAGAAGACAATTATTTCTCAGCAGTTTCTAAATGTTTGGTACTTTTAAGTAAGGTCTGGTCTAGTTATTTTAAAACACTACTCCAGTTGGGGCACCTGGGTGGCTCAGTTAAGCATTTCACTTCAGCTCGGGTCATGATCTCACAGTTCATTGAGTTTGAGCCCCAAGTCAAGCTCTATACTGACAGCTCAGAGCCTGGAGCCTGCTTCAGATTCTGTTGTCTCTCTCTTTCTCTGCCCCCCCCCCTTAAAAATAAACATTTAAAAAATTATAAATAAATAAATAAATAAATAAAATGCTATTCCAATCTAAGACAAATAGTCCTGGCATATTAGAGATTCTTAGAGCCATACACACAAAAAGAAATGTTCAGTAACCAACTTAATTTAAAATATTTTTATTTTTATTAACTAAAAAATACGTTTTGCTATTACCGTAGCTTGTCTTCGATCTGAATTTGTAAGGTTGATCATAAAACTGCAGTCCACACACAGGGTATAAGATGATATCTAAATAATAATTGGTAATATATACTTGATAATGAAGAAACATTCCTAGGGCGCGCCTGGGTGGCTCAGTCTGTTAAGCTTCTGACTTCAGCTCAGGTCATGATCTCACGGTTTGTGAGTCTAAGCCCCATGTCAGGCTCTATGCTGAGAGCTCAGAGCCTGGAGACTGCTTGGGATTCTGTGACTCCTTCTCTCTCTGCCCCTCCTCTGCTCTGCTCAGTCTCTCTCTGTCTCTCAAAAATGAATAAATGTTAAAAAAATTTTTTAAAGAAACATTCCCAACTAATATAAAATTATCTTCCTTCCGTGAAAATATGAATTTCTACCAAGAAGAAGAATGTTACTAAAATGAATAAACAATTCTTTTTTTTTAAGTTTATTTATTTATTTTAGAGAGAGAGAGAGAAGGGAAGGCGTAGAGAGAGGGAGAGAGAGAATCCCAAGCAGGCTCCATGCTGTCAGTGCAGAGCCGGATGCAGGACTGGAACTCACGAGCCATGAGATCATGACCTGAGCCAAAACCAAGAGTCAGAAGCTTAACTGACTGAGCCACCCAGGCGCCCCTCACACAGGCAAATTTCTAAAATGATAATCTGATCATGTCTCTTTCCTGCTTCTAGCACATCACTAGATTCCAATTCCCTACCGACTAAAGTCCAAATTCTTCAGAACTACATGGGGAGTCTATCGTGATACGGACGGATGCGCTGAATTTCCAAACTTACCTCTGCTACTCTTCTCACACTTTATGCTCTAGCAATTCAGAACAGCTTACAGCATCTCAAGAATACCATATTTCTTACATATCCACATCATCGAGCATCTCCTGTTACTTACAAATCATGTTGCCTCTCCTGAAGTGCTCACCTTTACATGCTCCAGTCCCAAGCCACCCTCATATATACACCTGTGTTGTCTGGATCATTCCTTTTCCAACTGCAATATCCAGTTCAAAAGCTGCCTCTTCCCAAAAGGCTTTCCTGTCACCTGCCTTCTGGTAATTCAGAGGAGAAAGAATCACTCCCTGCTCTATGCAATCTTTGTTTCCTCTACATGTGCTAATGAGTATGTTCTCTCTCCTGCATTAGAATATGAGCTTCCTGCAGGCAGAGCCTGTGCCTGATTTGTATTTACCCCAGGACTTAGCCTAGGAGCACAAGGAGGCACTCTGTCCTGTGTCTGCTTGAATGGCTAGATTCAAGGGAAACTTTACAGCATATTTTCTTGCCTTGTTGGCTTCAAAGTCACAAAAGAACCCTGAACCATCAGCAGTCTCTGTTGTTCTGTATGAAAAGGCCTTTATCAATACTGAGTCATTTAACAAAGAAGCTCTTTCTGAAAATATCTGAACCATCTTCACTTATTTAAATTTCCAGAAACTTACAGTAGCAAGCTTTCCAGTCGCCTCTGAGCAAATTACACAACCTAATTCCATTTCTGAACTTTTATAATTTCTAAGGGCAGACACAAGGAGAGAAATACAAATGCTTCTTCAGATAAAGGTTGTGAGCCTGCTTTAAATCACTTAGAAGCTCTGCTCTATGGGGCAAAAAATCATAATGAAACTAAATATTTTTACCAAGAATGGAATTTCTAAGATACTACATCCTTCAAAGTGACAACATAATGGCAAATTATGACCCACCAAACTCAGAGGAGCAACATTATGTCTGAAGAAATACAGACAAAATCAGTGCTAAGCAGTGAGACTTTTTCATGGAAAATTAACAAGGTAATCACTGAGGCTTCTGGGTGCTGAATCCCTTAGTACCTGATGGAGGACCAATACTAGAGGGGAGCAGTGAATCATCTTAGAATGCTCCAAGCCAACCATGAGTTGATGTATCACGACAGGGGTCGTCAAAAACCAATAAGCAGATGTTTATGTATATGCTGAGGACTGCAGGAGGCAGGTCTTGTGAATAATACCCAAGTGATATAAAACCTAATCCCTGCCTTCAAGGAGTTTATAGTCTGGAAAGGGAAATGAGGCTTAAACAGACAAAATCACATAACATGCAAATAATGTGATTTTCAAACACAATGCAAGGTAATAGAGGATGAAGTTTCTGCTTGACTTATTCCACCAACATTGATTGAGTATAACTGAATACCTAATACTTTGCCTCAGAGTGATACAGACAATAGGAACAAGGAGATTTCAAAAGAAGGAGATGTCTATACATTCATCTGTTGTCAGAAAACTCCAAGGAGAGATGTGAACTGAGTATTCAGAGGCAGGTAATATTTAGATTTGCATGAAAAAAAAAAAAAAAGAAAGAAAGAAAAGGGGCGCCTGGGTGGCGCAGTCGGTTAAGCGTCCGACTTCAGCCAGGTCACGATCTCGCGGTCCGGGAGTTCGAGCCCCGCGTCAGGCTCTGGGCTGATGGCTCAGAGCCTGGAGCCTGCTTCCGATTCTGTGTCTCCCTTTCTCTCTGCCCCTCCCCGTTCATGCTCTGTCTCTCTCTGTCCCAAAAATAAATAAACGTTGAAAAAAAAAAATAGATTTGCAGAGAAAAAGAGAAATGGCCCAAGGTGGGGAAATGGGTGGGAATTAAAACACATTACCAGGTGACATTTTTAATTTTTATTCAAAATTTTTTAAATTTTTTTAATGTTTATTTATTTTTGAGAGACAAAGAGAGACAGAGCATGAGCAGGGGAGGGACAGAGAGAAAGGGAGACAGAATCTGAAGCAGGCTCCAGGCTCTGAGCTGTCAGAACAGAGCCCGATGTGGGGCTCGAACCCACGAACTGAGAAATCATGACCTGAGCTGGAGTCAGACGCTCAACTGACTGAGCCACTCAGGCGCCCCAATTTTTATTCAAATTTTATAATGACCTATGGTTTGAGGTGTTTCAAGTCCTTCACTTGTGCATATATACACCATGCAACTCTCCTTTCCTTCATGCTTAACACTGATTCCTTCACATTACGGTGTTCTATAATTCTACACACTTTCTTGCCTCTTTAACAACAGAAAAAGGACAGAAGAAATCTTTCCTGAATTGAGAGAGGATGCACTCTATAAATGACTTGTGTGTTCATGGAGTATATGAAGAGAGACGGATACACAAAAAAACCCTGGTTTATTTGCTGAAAATTTTAAACATCCCCTGTAGCTAATAGGCTCATCTAATAAACATATTCAACACTTCAATAAACAGCATGTATTTCTTCTTGCTTCTTGGCAATTGCTTTCATCCAACTTGCTCAAAGCTCTTCAAAGACAGGGAGCCAGATTTTCCACAAGTCACTCCCTGGAGGTAATTTGGCTGGTTAAGGAGGCACATTAATTCTTTCAGGCCACAAAGGGCCATTTATTGAATACAGAGTGAAAAACCAAAAGAGAAACAAAATTCCTCTGAGCCCCAAAGATGGGTGAGAACTCTTCTCTGGGCCTTTGGGGAACATCATACTCCCTAAAGCACATTGATTATCAGCACAGAGGAAGTAGAATTCTGCATCTTGGTTTTAATAAACCCAAGGAGAATGTCCACCAATGACTGACACTCTTATTCTGAAGTAAATTATTTCTTCACTATTTAAATGTGTATAAGAAAAACTTTCAGGATCGCCTAGGTGGCTCACTCGGTTAGGCATGTGACTCTTGATTTTGGTTCAGGTCATGACCTCACAAGTTCATGAGATCAAGCCCATGTCAGGCTCTGCACTGATAGCATGGAGCCTGCTTGGGATTCTTGTTCTCCCTCTTTCTCTGCCCCCTCACACTTGTGCTCTCTCTCCCTCCCTCCCTCTCTCTCTCTCTCTGAAAATAAACATTTAAAAAAAATAAAATAAAAATTTCCATCTATGACTGTAACTGTAGCAGCCATTCAAAAACATCAACAATAAAGATGAATTAACACAACTTCAATGTGAAATTGTACCCAAAGTTTAGAGATAATAATTTTTTTGTTAATTGTATTGTTCCTACACTTAGATATTATTTTGCCTTGCTTAAATATAAGGCAGTTTGCAAAGATGATGACCTACCCCAAAGGCCTCCTAGAGACATGTCAAGGGTTTAGAGACTTATTCAATTCTGATCTTGAAAGCACCTTGGAGTATCATTTAGCCTTGAGAAAGCAGATCCAGACAAGTACACACTGAGAGAATAAAAAATTAAGATCCTCTTCTCCAGCTGGATTTGTGCATAACTCCTGCTAAAGCCAGGGCAAATTTGAATCATAATGAGAAGATCATGTCCTTCAACTAGTTTCTGGGGGCAGAAAAACATTAAGATTTATGATTCATCCTAGACCCCTACTCTTGTCTTGTCAGGTCTATTTTTAAATCTCAAATCATTAGAAAATTACTATTAAGAATTTTTGCACTTAATTCTTTCAAATATTTATAAGCATTGTTGAAACCACGTGTACTAGGGAAAATATAGAGAAAATGATGGGTTTGCCCCTACTTTTTGTGATTTGTGATTCCACAAGATTTTGTTTTCAAAAATCACTTTGAGCTTCTTAGAATTAAGCTGTTCCATTTTGGAAAACACAATTTCATCAAAATAACCAGTGATAAGACTCACCATTTATTTTCTATAAAAGTGTTTAAAAGACATCTACAAATTAGGATTATCCAGTATATCGTTAGATTATGATGAGGAAAACATAATCTAACACAGCCATCTCAATAGAAGGTAACCACTTACAGAGATGTGGGAAGAGATGAAAACAAGAAAAGTAAAGGTAACCAGAAACTAACAACAGCAGGAAGTTGCTACCATTTTTAGGGCAAGTGAGCAAATAGAGCAGAGGGTGTTATCAGAGGCAAGGAGGGAAAGCCTGCCCACAGGAGCTGGAACCAGGCAAAAGCCACTAGGAGGGAGTGCCTTTCTGACTGGATCTAGAACCATGGAGGAGATGCAGCCACTCTTAAACATCCCCAGAAGCACCACCAGCTTCTTCCCAACTCCTCCTGCCAATGTTCTGGCAATTCCTCCCTTTGTTCAAAGCTAATCGGAAACCAGTGGGCAATGTGGTTTACAGAAATCGGGACCCTTGTGAACCAGGTCAGTGTAGAGGAAGAAAGGGGAACGGATCTGAGCTTAACAGGCAAATGTTTAGCACAGTGTATCCTGTTTGCTCTCCAGCATCCATCCTCATGCTCCACTTGTATTTAAGTTTCCTACAACAGGAACTGCTTATATATGCCTGTCATGGCGCAACATCCTTCATACGAACTAAGCTACCCTCACCTTCTCCAGAGAGGGATAGAACGTCTCCATCAGTGTTGATTTCCCATCTAACTCAGTCAAAATCCTACCAGGGTATTCTGTACTGAAAAACTAATGAAAGAATTAAGGACAACACTCTTTATGGGAAAGAGTAGACGAAGGGAAAAGAGGAAAAGAGAAATGTGTGGTTAATATTGTCCATGACCTTCAGCCAAACACCGCCAGTTGAACAAGGTGAATAAGTTGGCTTTATTACTTGCTGCATTGAGGGAGAACTAGGATGAGGATAAATCCATAACTGAAAAAGCAGCAGCAGTCACTCTTACTATGTGGGAGAAGGGGACATTTGGTGGTTTATGGCTTGATTAGTGTTCTTCCTTTTGTCTCATTTGATTATGGTCTCAGAGTCACCATGTCCAACATTAATTTTCTGTGAGATTATGTCCAATAGGAGAAAAACATGGCTTACTTAGGAGCATCAGACCAGTTACCAGATGTCAATCGGAGCTGCTTTTTGTCTTTCTCAATATACACAGAACTTATATTCATAATATATTTTTAAATATGTAAGTAAAATATGTGTTTATATGTAATATACATAATACACATATCTTTTCTGTTCTTCCTTCTAGTAACAGATCATCATGAGTGGTAATTAATATTTTAATACATCCTTCTTCTAACACGTATTCCATGTTCCCCTTGACCTTAGCCACCACCTTGGCAGTAGAGATTCTCCACCTGACGCAGTGACCTAGACATTATTCTCTGCAGAAGCTAAGCCTTTGGTAGTCCAGCCTTTATTGGCTTGTCCTAACCTCCCATAAACTTTCACTATTAAAGTCCCCAGTGAATCTTCTAAGTCCCATCTCAAGAGCAATCCAATTTTCATTTGTCAACTGGAATCAGGCATGTCAACCAGGTTAGTAACCTCTTTATCTATCTATTATATTGGTTCAGTGGTATGAGGAGCCCTAGATGGCCAGGTGTTAATCTAAACTGTAATTCAACTCAAGAAAACCATCTTTACACCACCCCACCCCCCTGCCCACAACTCCAGTAGTTGTGAGAGTAGCCTACTTTCCTGGTAACAAAATCCTCTGAAACATCTAAACCCAAGGCTGTAGGAATGAGAGCAAAAATCATTAGATAAATGATGATATTTATAATGAGATAAAAATCATGAGGGAGGGAGGAGTTCTTAGCTATAATAATGAAAGGAACCATTCCTACGCCTCTTTCTTTGACTATGGGAGATTTGGCTATGGGAGAAGGAGCACTGTATATTAGCTACCAATTCAAAGCACAGATGGCATCTTGTAGGGCAGCATCACCAACTCATGGTGTATCATACCACAGTTGGAGACATACTGGGTTTTTAGTAAGCCAGTTCACAGTTCAACAATGCCAAGTTTTTCTGGGTGACAAGGTAGATGTATGACTGGAGGATTCTGTGGCCCACTGGCTCACTTCTGCTGTGAATGATTTCCTTGGTCACATATGCTATTGTATGAGATAACTTTACTCTGAATAAGTCATTCCATAAGTCCACCAATGGTGTACTGTCAGAAGTATTTTTCAGAGAAGCTGAATGAAGTGCATGAGAAACTCTTTGCACTACTTTGTAATTTTTTTGTTAAGTCTGAAATTAATTCAAAATTGAAAGTTTAGAAAAGAAAGTTAAGTAGAAGAAGAGGAGTTGTTCCCATTAACAAGGAGACTCAGGAGGAAATAGAATTCAATGTTTATCAGATTCAAGGAGAAATATGCTATATTAATCAAAACTGCATACCTTATGTTCAAAATAAGTAATTGTTAAATACACTGATATACCATAGCAATTCAACTTATTTGAAATTGCTTTGAATTACTAACATTTTTTCCCCATCAGGCCTATATGTTTAATTTTTTTTCTTTTTTTTATTTGGTTTATTTCTTTTATTACCAGGGCAACATCTTCTCTATAGATTTTGTTCTACAAGCATGTTTTTCTTAAACTTTTGAGAAGGATTTTTTTTTGACAGGGGCACATATTTTCCAAAAGAGCTTAAAATTTAAATAAAAAAACAAACCCACTCATTCCTAATATTCTGAAGGAATTTGTATTCTTTTCTTTTTTCTTTCTTTCTTTCTTTCTTTCTTTCTTTCTTTCTTTCTTTCTTTCTTTCTTCCTTCCTTCCTTCTTTATATTTTTTACAGTTAGCTGCATTTCAGCTGCTTGTCTGATTGTTCTCTGGGTTGGTAATCTGCCTTGTCACTTCAACTTGAAACTTGAATCTGCTCTACCCACTAAAAAGCACTCACTGGATAAACAGTGTGCAGTACCTATGCTGTGTTATATTTTTATTTTCACACAAGGCACCATCTCCTTTGGCAGAGGGAGAAACACTTTTTATTTTTGTCCAGCCATGAAAAAACTTACACTTAGATACCTGAATTAACTGGTTCCATATTTCTAATTTATTCTAATCACATTTTAGCATCTTCCATTGGCTGGTACCTGGAATAACCACCCAACTGACTACTCCTTAGTTTGGCATTAGTGAGAAGAGACTCTAACTATGAGACTGAAACAGTCCAGTCCCTGACACCATTTGCCCATTTAAAAAAATATATGGCAGCACCCAACTTGTGTTCACTTGAGGTTCCTTGACAATCCAATTCTTAAGCCACAACAGGATAATTGGTGAGAGACAAGGAAGGCAGAACAAGAAAGCCAAGATGACCAAATGATGAAACAGCCGGCAAACAATGCTAAATGCGCTGAGGACTTTAGATTTGCACTTGATACACTGAAGAGCCAGGAAAGGACATGAGGCAGGGGAATAGTTTGTTTGGCATTTTCAAAATTTATTAAAAATTACAAGGTTCTTTTCAATATGCAGGTATACGTGAGAAGTTAAGTCTCTGTCATTCAAACTTGCTGTGAGCTACTTTGATCTGATAAACAGAGGGCAGTTGGAGAGGACTTTGTTTTAAGGAGGTGAAGATGGACAGTGCCCCAAATAGATTTTGTCTAGAGCCTACTGTCTACAGCATATGATGCCAGAAAATTGTCTCCAGTCACCTGCAGCACTAGCTAGAAGTTGTATGTGTCTATGAATTTAAGGCCAGTATGCACAATGTTGCCCCAGGATATGGTCCTAAGACCACTATCTTGACTTCATTTTTTAATTAAATTAATTTGGGGATTAGACTGATTGGAATCTGATTCAATCAAAAATATTATGAGTGAGGGGCCCTAGGCATACAACCTGGCTCAGAACAATACCTAATCTGACCTGCTCACACCACCTCTTCAAGAGTAAACCCTTCCCTGATATAAAAAATATACTACCAGTGTACTTTTAAAAGCAGGATTTCAAAGAACAAAGCCAGAACCTGTGTAAGCCAGATCTGATGTCTTTTCAAACAGTCACTTTGCTGAACTTTAAGAAAGATTAACTTAACTTAAATTTAATTTAATTTGATTTAAAATTTTTAAAAATTGGGGGGAAGCACCTGGGTGGCTCAGTCAGTTGAGCTTCGACTCAGGTCATGATCTCATGGTTCATGAGTTTGAGCCCTACATAGCACTTTGCACTGAGAGCAAAGAGCCTGCTTTGGATTCTCTGTCTCCCTCTCTCTTTCTGCTCCTCCCCTGTTCACGTATGTGCTCACTCTCATGCTCTCTCTCTCTCAAAAATAAAATTTTTAAAATATACACACACATATATTGTGTGTGTATATTTTTAGCCTTTCTCTTTCCGTCATCTTGGAGCCTGTGGAGGCCTTCTGGGAACAAGAGTCTTAAAACAACAAATATGTCCAGAAGGCTGTGGTTCAAGGCCATTTTTGCTGGCTATAAGAGGGCCTCCAGAACCAGAAGGAGCAATTTTATTCTTAAAATTGAAGGTATTTATGCTCTAGATGAAACCGAATTCTACCTAGGCAAGAGATGTGCTTATGTGTACAAAGCAAAGAACAACACAGTGACTCCTAGTGGCAAACCAAATGAAACTGGAGTAATCTGGGGAAAAGTAATTCATGCTCATGGAAACAGTGGCATGGTTCATGCCAATTTCCGAAGCAACTTTCCTGCTAAAGACATTGGCCACAGAATCCATGTGATGCTGTATCCTTCAAGGATTTAACTTACTGAAGAGTAAATAAATAAATGTGTAGATCTGCTCTTATTAAAAACAGTTTGCTTTGGGGTATCCGGATGGCTCAGTCAGTTAAGCGTCCAACTTCGGCTCACGTCATGATCTCGTGGTTTGTGACTTCAAGCCCCAAGTCGGACTCTGTGCTGACAGCTCAGAGCTTCGAGCCTGTTTCAGATTCTGCGTCTCCCTCTCTCTCTGCCCCTACCCCCCTCGCATTCTCTCTCTCTCTCAAAAATAAACATCAAAAACAAAAAAGCTTTTTTTTTAAATTTACTTCCTACACATCATTTCCTGAAAAAAACCCAAAATGTCTCTGTGATACCTTTATAAGCAACTCTAATTTTGAACTGATAATTTGTGCATCCACATTATGCCCAGGAAAGCATGAATCATATAGATCCCATTATGTGATTATGCAAATGCACACTAAATATACAATTACAAGCATATATGGGCAGTGAAATTTAATTAATTATTATGACTTAGCTCACTTGCCCAACGTAGTTTTATTAACTAACAGTCCACAGATGTGTTTCCTCTCTTGATTCATTTACATTTTAATACCATGTAGAAATGATAAATTATCTTAACAGCAGATGATAAAAACAGATGGAATTAACATAATTGAACCCAAGATCATTTACATAGGTTTGAATTGAACAGTTTGTGTATTTAAGTCAGTATTAAATGCTTTATTCTTGTATGGTGGTTATTTAGGAAGAATTTCACAAACACATACACACAGACATTAAAACCAGCCAAGGACATTTAAAAATGCATATTTAAAGGCTATTAAATAGCTTTTAAAGTGATGAGCAATCACTAATTATACTTAAAGGTATAAATATGAAAAGAAAAATGCGATCAAAAGGATCAGACAGAGTAACACAGAGGTTATAAAAATTATCAGTAAACACTAATGCTAAGTGAAACGAACATTTGACAAATTACTAGGTATCACTGAAAATCTCAGCCACTTATAGATTACATTGTCCCCTGGAGGGATGCATTCTAAACTTAAATAATTGATGATCTTTCTAAAGACAAAATCTAAAACCACAGGAATCACTTCATTCCATTCCAAAATAGTATTTGTATGTTTGTGTGTATGCATCCGCAAGTCTTTTAATGGGCATATATCTGAATTGACATACAAAACTATTACTCCCGTTTCTTTGAAATCCCATCAAATAAAATTGCAATTACATTAAAAAGTCAATATTTGGGGCATCAAATTTCTCCAATGTCAAAAAAGAAAACTTGTTCCTATTTGTAAAAAAAATCATTACAGGAATAGCATAGGACATGAACTGGTTACCAGACAATAACTGCTCAGTGGTCCATGGAGAGCCTTCCTTCCCTCGTTTATATCATGATATTCCTGGCGGAATCCTCCTTTGGTGGGAAATAGAGGATTATAAATGTGTGGACTTCACACTACCTTCACTTTCCTCAAATAGTTTTTTTTAACCATAATTGATCTCTCAGGGGTTATCTTCAACCTTAACACTTTACTTCTAGCTTTATGTTCATGGTGCTAAAAGAAAGAGCCTAAAATTGTGTGAATAAGAAAAGACCACTTCCTAAAATTGAATTATTGTATAGCCAAATATGGGGAAAAAATTTAAAACATTGGGATAAGTATTTCTATTTGGAGCTTCATCTTGCCATACTGCAGAAAATGACTTTTTTTTTTTATCCCAGGATTGCCTTTGGGATTCGGAGATATTTGAGATCTGGGTTAACCCCTTCAGGTTAAAAAGGCCAAGTGTGTCTGCCATGAAGTCATTAAGGCTAATCAATATTGAAACACCAGTAGAAGTGGGCCTCCAAAGCTATACCATCTAGGGAAGAAGGGGAGGAGCCAGAGATGAGTCAACTGCAAAGGATTAAGATATAGTTTCATCAGAAGAAACCTGATTAAAATGGGTGAGAATCAACCACTTGGCTGTCCACAGACAGGGATTTTTTGTTTTATTTTGAAACTTCCAAGAAATTATAAAGCTAAGTAGGTACAGTAAAATAGTCTCACTAGAAAGAGAATAAAATCACATAGTGTTCCTCGGCACAATCATCATTTGTGCTTGATGTAAGTATAGTAGCTTATTTCTTATTTCTAATTAGATTTCTGAAATAAAAAGATACAATGCCACACCTCTCTCCATACCCACACCTCAAATCTGCATTCACTGCCCTTGTAAGCCCTTCCTTCACCATTTTTATATTCTCAGGGTCATCAAGGAGCCTCTTCAATGGTTAAAAATAAAATAATTGTATTTATAAACATAAAATGGCTAGTTAACTAGCTAACTTAGAACCTCATGAACAACTTAAAACCTAGTAATTTCTATGATTTATATTTAACCCACATTGTTGGCAATATGTGTTTATTAGCTTATCTTTCCTGGAATAACCATAAGAAGGTCTTAAAATCCTGATAAAGTTTTCTGGGAATTAGAACACTTTTCAGTGTTATATACTATTAAGCCACTTTTATTGGTAGCTATGAAAATTTTATATCTTCATAAATAAAAAATATTTTTATAACATCAAGTCCTTACTCTCTACAGTAATATTTGAGTTCTAGAAACTTTGATACCCATAGTGAAGAAAGGAAGTTACATTTGATGGTGATACCACACCACATCTGTGCCAATGCTCAAGAGCTGGGCGAAGACCTCCAACCGATGGCCAATACGACTGCACTGACTGCTCTGCAGAGGATCATGAATCACATTCTATCTACACTGTTAATCCTGCCTGCATTTGCAGTAACAATTGCCATCCCCACTTTACCATTCTAAGTGTGCTCAAAATGGTTTCACTGTCAACCATGGAAAACACTACCTTGCAAATTCCCTGTTCACAGGTATATTTCCAAACCTTTTAATGAAGCAAATGAATTATCTCTATCAGAGAATCCTTCATTCACAGAAGTTTAAAATACCGGTGTTGCAGCACCTCTAAAAATGTAATTCAAAACCTTGGTTGCTGTGGGAGGCTCCAGTAGTCAAGCAATCAGACTGCAGATTATATTGCATATACAGCTTCTCTTGAGCTCCATAGGTTTAATAACTCTGATAATTGGTCCTAATTTGTTTGGTGGCTGTTTTACCTTCTAGTTGTTTGGAATTTTTGTTGATTTCTGTTTAGAGCAAATTGCTTCCCTTGTTAGATATCTTAGCTCTACGTTTTCTATGATTTAATGGGCTAGTTCTTCTTGGTTGTCTGAGCCCTTCAATTTACCAGAATTTTTAGATTTGTTTTTAATCCCAACAGAAGACCAGAAGAGCTCCAACTCATCCATAGTTAGAGATTTCTGGACAACTACATTCCGCCCCCCCCCCCAAACTGAGCTCCACATTAGGTATTTCACTCTGAACTACTTGGCCCACAATACCTTGAGGGAAACTGGGGACATAATACTGCCAACCTATTTTCTAGCTCAGTTGGATGTACGTTTGTTGGCTGATTCTTCACCTTCAACTTAGTCATAAACGAGCAGCCCTGACTCCCAAGTCAGTGATGTGATTTCTGTGCACTGTGTGCTAAAATGAGATACCTAACAGATCTGTGCTGAGTGTTTAACATGCCTTGTTTACCATCTGAGCACAGACCATCTCTAGAATTCCACCTCTCAGCATCCTCCTGCTGTATGAGACTCCAAACTCCTGTGGCCACGTTTCCTTCCTTTCACAAAGGAAGTTCATTCCTGCTCTGGAGCCCCTGCAGTTGCTGTTTCTAGAAATCTCTTCTCCAAAATCATCCTGACTTGTACCTTCCTATCATTTAAGCCTCAGAGGAAATGTCCGTGGTGCCTTATCTGATTTCTCATTCAGAGTGCATAACCTCACCTCCTCACACACATCACACAAATAAGGAGGCTTCCAGAGGGTTCCCAAAGAGAAGGTAAGAATGACTAGCAGCTTAGGCTGGCAAAAAAGACATTACTTTGCAGAGTCAAAGCTCTGAAAGTTAAAAAACTTTTCCAGAGTTTCAGAAGTTGATATAAGGTTAAAGTCTGAGCTTTTTCATGACATAGTCTTGAAGTGCCTTCTGATAATCCATACTATTTTCATGATGAGGCCATTTGATTTCATTTTAATACTTTCCAAAACAGCATTCTATGTGACAACTTTGATAAAATGCAAAATAAATCTGAAACAATTTGTGAGGGCACCTAGCCTGTGCTTAGGACACAGCAGATGCTTAATAATACTTCTTGACTGACTACACATATAGTATATTTTAAAATGACAATTACCTTCTCTGACAGATGCCAGGCTATACAAGTCAACTCTGCTGCTACCAAGAGTATGTCATTTTGAAGTCATTCCCTTCCTTTTCTATTAGGGACCTCCTTTTGAAAGGCAAAGACTTAAGGAAATTGTAGCAAACCCCTGTTGCGTTGTATAGTCAGGCTCTCTTCTGCAAGAAATCCCCCTTTGACCCCAAACAATAAAGGGGTTCCTGAAGCCAAGTGTCTCTGTGATTTTGTCCTAACTAGGCCAGTGAGACTTCTTCTTCCAGGTATTTAAATTTCTGATCTAAAAGATACAAAAACTGCAAGTTCCTAATACCTGTAAGATAAACAATAGAGTTCTTCATCTGTTCCATACAGCAACCACTAGTTGTAGGCGGTTACTTAAAATTAAATTTCAAATTCAATTAATTAAAATTAAAAATTCAGTTCATCAGTTGCATTAGCCATATTTCAAGTGCTCAATATTATAGGCCATTTCCATCATCACAGATGATTCTATTAGACAGATTTGCTCTAGAAGAAGGCTCAACTAACTACATCCCATAGGCCAAATCTTTCTGTATAATTAATGAGATGAGAAGAGGTTTTTTTCATTTTTAAATGGCTGGGAAAAAATGCTTAAAGGTGAATATTTTAAGATATGTGAAAATTATGTGAAAGTCAAATTTCTGAGTTCAGAAATAAAGTTTTATTCGAACAGAGCCATGCCCATTCATTTGTGTATTACAGATGGCTGTCTTCATGCTACAATGGCAGAGTTAAGTATGTGTAACAGAGATCATATGACCAGCAAAGTCTAAAATATTTATTTTCTGGCCCTTTATAGAAAAAGTTTGCTAACTCCTGCTCTAGAGAGAGGTGCCAAGGACTCTAAAGCTTTCTCAGATTCTGAGAGTTTATGAAAAGACCAGATAATTCTTACACTGAGGTGCTAATAACTTGACAGGCATGTGAAAAGGTTTTCCATTTCTGTGATGGAGATTGGAAAGGAGAAGGACCATTGTGAACAGGTGGTATTGGAGGGAATAAAGGGGAAGAGTGCCTTCTTCCCCAATATCAACAGACAGGCACCAGAGCATCATATTTTATTGCACTTAGCTGCAGTATACCCAGACCCCCCACTGCCTAAAAAGGAATGGTAAAAAAAAGAAGCCCTAGCATTCCCTAGTCTAAACAAGGGGCTCCTAGATCTCCTCTGCGAGAATCCTGCTAAGTTCCCTTTAAGTGAACACAGCACCAACTCTCCCTGCAGCTGCACAGCCAGACATACAGGCCAGAGCTGATGGGCATAATTAGGCCTCAAACCAGGTGTAAGTGCAATCGGAGTGGAAAATATGCGACAGCATCCTCGGTGAACTGTGAACGCCTCCCTACACCAAAAGGAGGCACGCTGGTTATGTGTGAGTGTTTCTTGAAAAGATGTCATTACATAAGGGTAATCACAAGTCAAGAAATGTCCAGGGTCATCCACACTGCATGAGTTATACTTTACTGGGACTTGCCATAAATTGACAGAACAAAAAAGAATCCTAGGCAGAAGAATTCAAGAGATCAAGATAGAATTCCTGAAATGGGTACAGATATGAAAGTGTCTAGGGGCTCAGAAGAAAGGCTGAGCTTCACAGAAATTCTGGGTCACTTGCTGTGACAAGTAATTCTCGACTTAGGACTCTCACAATAGGAGACTCCAGAGAGTCTTCTCTCTAGTAATGAGCCTGACAAATCATGTTTCATTTTCTCAAGGAGGTGTCAGGTAATCACTTTGCCTCTAGCTCTAATATAATCACTATGGGAAAGTGGGTTAGAGCACCAGCGTGACATCAGATGACCTGGATTTGAATCCTGTCCCCACCACTTATTAGTTGCCTCATTCTTCTCAAATGTAAAACAAGATACTTATAAATTTGTTTTGGTGAATAACCTATATATTTAAAAAAAAACAGCTTACCTGAAATACACAAGAGTGTAAATATGGATGCAGATTTAGAAGATATTACTAATGGCCTGGCCAATGGCAATCACTGCCACCACCTTCGTTGCAGACTCCTGAGAATGTCTGGTCACTGTCTAGTTCCAAGAAATGGATCATGATCTGTTTAAATCCAATCTGACAACTTTGTTCCACACTTTCCCAGTCACCATTACATTTAGTGCTTGTCAATTGTTCCAGTTCTGGCCGACCAGACCTTTGTAGAAAGTGCCTGTTGGAGAGATGGTGGGGGTGGAGGTAGGCTTGGGAAAGCTTTGGTTTGCTCACTTGGAAGGGGACAGTGAAGTTAACAAATATGAAGAAAAGGCCACAAGAATTCCAGAGCCACAGCCATAACACCCCTTAGCCACTGGACCAACAGCCAATACTCCAGAGTCCCCACGTTGTGAGAAAAATAAACCTCTACCTATTAGACATCATCTAACCTTCACCCATTCTTAAAAATGGATTAGATAGAATAAAGGTACCCAAACTGCACTGACCATTTTTTTTAATTTCCCTAGAAATTTACCAGTCACCCATATGGGAAAAATGGGAAAATGGGAAAGAAGGGACAAGTGTCAACCAGAGTTTCCATCCCTTGCAATCACCTCCTGGGGAGTCCTTTAAGCCCTAATCCTCTACTACCTCATTAGGAAATCTACAGTGCCTCAGAGAAGTCATCATAGCTGCCACAAGCAGCCACATTTTCCTTGGTTGGAACCATCTAATGCTGCCAGGAGACAGAGACAGGATAACAAAAACTGACACTTTTCAAGTACTTACCACATACTAAGGACTGTTTAAGACCATTATACCCATTGACTTATCTAATACAATTATCCACTAATGTCACTACTATTACTAACCCCATTTTATAAAATGGAAAACTGAGGCACAGAAGATTTGAGTGATAGCCAAAAGGTGATGGCCCCAAGATCCAAATTGAAGCAAAATGAGTCTGTGAATTTAAGCACTACATGCTAGTACCCCTTCCTCTGAGGTGGCAACAAACCTGAGGTTCTGCAAGGTAAGGAGTTGGAATTGATTTGGTAAATTGATGGGGTAGACCTTTCAAAAACCCCAATCTCTTATTCTGCCTAGTCAACTCTTTACCAAGCTCTTCTACCTAGAAGAAGTAATAGGTCAGAAAGTTAGCCAACCTAAATGCCTACCAACCGCTACAAAGGAGTGGAAGGTGTTAGCTTTGAAAACAATGATGAAGAGACCCACCTGAGGGGAGAGAAACTCCCCAGAAGAGAGATATAAAGATAGCACTTTATATAAAGATATAACAATAACAAGATAGAATTTACAAGGTGAGATACCATTTATCCCCGCCTGTACCGGCACTCAGACTGTCAGGATATGGCTCTTACTCTCACATCTCCTCTGACCCTGATAGTAAGTTGATATCTGTCCAGCAGATCTGTGCGGCATCTCAGCATCTAACCTGGGTAACTGCTTGAGCCATTGTCTTGAAGTAGAGCAATCCAAAGCTCATCTAACTTGACACAGGCCTAGTACTGGGGAGAGAGACACAGCATTAGTTTGGGGCTAAGTTGTCCTGTTCAGGATGAATAACTCAGCTGAACAACTATAAAATTTTCTTTTCATATTGTACCTGAAGTAAATTATATGTAATTTCATTAAAAGAAAGGAATGGCTTAAGTGACCAGTAAAAGCATCTTTTGGTTCTACTGGTTCTTGGTAACCACTGCAGCATTTCTAATGGAGCCCACATTTGTGTTTGTTTACATACTCATTTGTTTAAGATACAAACTACTGAGTTCTTGCAATGTGACAGCCACAATGTAAAATCATATTAACAAAGCAAGCAATGTGCCCCATATCCCTTCAATTTCCTTCTAGAGGTTTTAGGAATGGAAACTACATTTAATGCTGCTACATTAATGTATCTTGTATTTGCCTGTCCTGTGAAACAGAACCTTGAATTCTCTGATAAGCATGATGGCAGCAGAGTACAGATAGGCAGCTCTTCTGGAGAGGGTCTATTTGGAAAGTGATTAGCATTTGAATTGAGAAATGATTGATGACTGAGGACAATAAAGTGTATAAGGTAGGGGTTCCAAAAAAGGAAGGCTGACTTTTAAAGCATTTGATAAATGTCTGACGGATTTCACCTCACAGAGCCACTCTTTCTTATTCTAAAATGTCTGTTCCTTCCTTTATTCCATGCCATCCCCAAAACTGTCTACTGTTCCCGGGTACACACACACACACACACACACACACACACACACACGCTCAAACACCAACTGTCACCATTCACCCTAACCCCCTCCCCCAAAAACACAGATTTAGGGTATTAAAAATTATTTTTTCCTCACATACACACACACAAAACAAGTCTGCTGAATTAATATCATTACAAAATTGTCTGTTTTAATGGGTGATAATTGTTCTGAAGGAAACTGTCTGCATGTATTTTATCGATCACCTTTAGGAAGCCCAGTAACCTATAGAATTCCAGATACTTTTTAAGGAAAAGAAAGAGGTTCTGATATTGCAACTGTGAAAGGCCACACAAGTGTTATTTTTAAGGAAAAAAACCCCACATTTTATACTTAAAAAAAAAGAAAGACACCATCCAAATTAATGTTTCAACTAGGTAAAAACACACAAATTAAACTCAGATTCCCCCCCTCCCTTTTGATATCAAGAAAATGAAAGGTTTCCAGGTCCATGGAGAGCACAATTGCCCCTGATCCTGGAAGAATGACAGTGAATGAGATGAAGAGACCACGTGGCAAGTCACAACACAAGTTTATCTTCCATCTGGGAATTATGTGGATGTGTCTTTCACTGAAGCTCTGTGACCATGATTTGGTCAAAAAAACCTTATGACCTGGTATCATTTCCTGAAAGCACAATGTAAAAAGTGTTTTATACCAACCCAGTAGACGTTTTCAGCTCTCATGGAAACGAAGGAGGCAATTCAAGAAGAAAGCTATAGGTGGTTACACGGTTCACCTCTCCTCTGGATTTACACCAACTGCTTTGTGTTCAGGTTTTCAACCCCTTTGGCAATGCTACTTGCCAGAAACCCTTAATAGAGCTGAAGAGAAGCAAAACTGTCAGCTGCAATAGAAGGCCACAACAGATGAATAATATATTTCCAAATTAATTGAGTATGAACAGTTGGCCATGTCTGCCAGGTTTATTTTATTGTATGATTTGCAGGCTAATAATGAAGACTGAGTTCTTAATTATAGGATTTGCATTCCTCTACTCCATCATAAAAGCTCAGACAAAAGCTGTTTTTTCCTTTACTGAAATAAGGATTTGAATGCATGATAGGGAAGTGGGGATGGGTGGCAAACGTAAAGCCTTTCTAAATAGTATTTAAGGTCTAAAGGTCCCTCTCAAGTTACCAAAAACTATCAGTAATAAAATTCAGCTCTTGGCCCCACAAGTCTAGATGCTCCATTTTTTGTACTACAGGCAGGAAAGAAAATGTAGAATACTTTTTTTAAAAATGAAGAAACCCATCTTAGGGGAAGATGGTGGAGTAGGAGGACCCTAAGCTCATCTTGTCTCATGGATACAACTAGATAACACCCACATCCATGCAAATAAGCCAGAAAACAGCCCAAAGATGGGCAGAACAGACTCTCCACAGCTAAATGTAGAGAAGAGGCCACATCCAAGAGGGTAGGAAAGATGGAGGCATGGTGGGGACCTAAAGGGCCCTGTGGGACTGTCCACAGGATGGAACAACACAGAAGCCAAGAAAGAAAAGAAATAAACCTTAACACCAGGTACCCAAGGCATGGGGAATCCCCATAACATTTGGTTTTGAAACCCAGCAGGGCATAATTTCAGGAGTTCTTATAATCAGCAGGTCTTAACACCTGGAACCTTATAAATCAGCAGGCTTGGCTCTGGGAAAGCCAGGAGGGTGATAGGAAACTGAGTTCTTGCCCTTAAAGAGACAGCACAACAAACAGCCCCACTGATATACAGCACAGAAGCAGCACTCTGGAAAACCCCTGGGGTACACCAAAAGGAGATTTGTTTACTAATCTCAGAGTCTATGCTGGAGGAGCAGAGATCATTGGGAAACTTCTCCAGGAACAAAAGAGCTGGTGGGCACCATTTCCCTCTCCCACCTTCCAGCCTAGATGCATAGACACCTGCTGAACCAGGACAGTGCCAATACTCGCTACCTAACTTGCTAACAGCACACTCTGCCCACGTATTCTCCTGCAGACCAGCCCACTCCAGCTAGGCCCACATCCTCTCCCACAGCACAACTGTGCAAACCTTGCTAACAACATGTGTCCAGCCTCTGCCTTCTCCTGAAGACCTGCCCTCATCCAATATACCATTGGCTAGAACCCATCCAAAGTGATGCCACAAGCCTGGAAGTGTGCAAACAGCCCCTACAGGGACCAGTACCATTCCAAAGTGACTCCTGCCCCAGAGAGAGAAGAGGAAAACCACACATACCAGTCCAACTGCAGCCCCAGCAGTGGACCGGGGACACACGTCAGGTCTGACTACAGGCCCTGCCCACCAACAAAAGCTTTTCAGGGGACCACACAGGGAGGGCACCCTGCAATTCACTGGAACTGCAGCTCTGGCAAATGCCTCATCTGACCCAACTCAAGTCCAAGAAGTCCCAGATTGGCCCATTAACAACACAGGGACCAAACCCTGCACAGTAGACAAAGAGAGCCATTGCAGATGAACAAACTGAAAGAAAAAGTGGTTCATCCACAACAGCAGGGTGCATGCAACACACATAGGAGATATCTCAGAGGCACCAGGTTCTGGTGAACAGGGGACACAGCACTACAGAGCACTAGAGGATCTCTTCTTCACAAGGCCACTAATTTCAAAAACAGGAGATGGAGCTGCCTTTCATAACATAGAAAATAGACACAGAGAATTAGACAAAATGAGGAAACAAAAAATATATATATATCTAAAATAAAAGAAGAAGGGGTGCCTGGGTGGCTCAGTCGGTTAAGCATCCGACTTCGGCTCAGGTCACGATCTCACAGTTTGTGAGTTCAAGCCCCACGTCGGGCTCTGTGCTGACAGCTCAGAGCCTGGAGCTTGCTTCGGATTCTGTGTCTCCCTCTCTCTCTGCCCCTCCTCTGCTCATGCTCTGTCTCTGTCTCAAATATAAATAAAACATTTAAAAATGTTTTAATAAAAGAAGAGGACAAAGGAAGGGAGCTAAACAAAACAGAACAAATTAATATGCCTGATAGAGAATTTAAAGTAATGGTCACAAAGAGACTCACTGGACTTGAAGAACGAGTAGAAGACCTCAGTGAAACCCTCAACAAAGATAGAAAACATTAAAAAGAACCAACCAGAGATGAAGAACTCAATAATTGAATTTAAAAATATATATATTACATGAAATAAATAATAGACTAGAGGAAACAGAACAACAAGTCAGTGGCCTGGAAGACAGAGTCATGGAAAGCAATGAAGCTGAACAGGAGAGAAAAATTAAAATAGACTTAAGGAACTCAGTGACTCCACCAAGCATAATAACATTCACATTATAGGGATCTCAGAAGAAGAAGAGAGAGAAAAGGGGGGAGAAAGTATATTCAAAGATATAATAGCTGAGAACTTCCTGAATCTGAGGAAGGAAACAGAAATCCGGATCCAGGAAGCACAGAAAGCCCTCAACAAAATCAACTCAAAGAGGTCCTCATCAAGACACACAGTTAATTAAAATAGCAAAAAAGTAGTGATAAAGATGGAATTTGAAAAGCAACAAGAGAAAAGAAAACAGTCACATACAAGGGAAATCCCTTAATGCTATCAGCTGATTTTTCGGCAGAATTTTGCAGACAGATGAGAGTGACATGATATATTCAAAGTGCTGAGAGAGAAAACCCCTGCAACTAAGAACTCTACACAGCAGAACTATCATGGAGAATAGAAGGAGAGGTAAAGAGTTTCCCAGACAAATAAAAATTAAAGGAATTCAAGCCCTACTAAGCCAGCCCTACAAGAAATATTAAAGGGGACTCTGAGTGAAAAGGAAAGACCATAAACAGTAGTAAGAAAAATAGGAAGCAAAAAAGCAGTAAAATTAAATATACCTATAAATATCAGTCAAAGGATTAAAAAAATAGAATGATGTAAAGTATGACACCATATACCTAAAACATGTGGGAGAGAGGAGAAAAAAATGAAATTAAACTCACATGGCCGTCATCTTGATATAGACTGCTATATGCAGAAGATATTATATACAAACCTGCTGGTAACCAAGATCAAAAATCAGTAATAGATCTGCAAAATTAAAGAGAAAGGAATCCAAATATATCACTAAAGAAAGCCAGCAAACCATGAGAAGTGAGCAAGAGAAGAAAGCAACACAGAAGAACTACAAAAACAATCATAAAACAGGTAACAAAATGGCAATAAGTACATGCCTATCAATAACTGCTTTGAATGTAAACAGACTAAACACTCTAATCGAAAGACATAGGGTGACAGAATGGATTCAAAAAAGCAAGACCCATCCATATGCTGCATATATGAGATTCATTTCAGACCTAAAGACACATGCAGATTGAAAATAACAGGATGGAAAAAGATTTATCATGCAAAAGGAAATGAAAAGAAAACAAGAATAGCAATACTTGTATAAAATAGTTTAGGGGCGCCTGGGTGGCGCAGTCGGTTAAGCGTCCGACTTCAACCAGGTCACGATCTCGCGGTCCGTGAGTTCGAGCCCCGCGTCGGGCTCTGGGCTGATGGCTCAGAGCCTGGAGCCTGTTTCCCATTCTGTGTCTCCCTCTCTCTCTGCTCCTCCCCCGTTCATGCTCTGTCTCTCTCTGTCCCAAAAATAAATAAATGTTGAAAAAAAATTTTTTAAAAATAGTTTAAAACACAGATTGTAATGACAGACAAAAAAGGACACTACATAATCATAAAGGATCCAACAAGAAGATGTAACAACTGTAAATATTTATGGACACAACATGGGAGTACCCAAATACACAAAGCAGCTAATAATAAACATAAAAGAAGTAATCTAGAGTAATGCAATAATAGTGGACTTTAACACCCCACTTATATCAGTGGATGTAAACAGAAAATCTAAACAGAAAATCAAGACAGAAACAGTGGCCTTGAATGACACAATGCACCAGATAGATGTAAAACGTACACTTAGAACATCCCATGCTTATACAGCAGAATACACACTCTTTTCAAGGGCACTGGAACACTCTCCAGAATAGAGTACATATTAGACCACAAAACAAGTCTCAACAAATTCAAAAAGATATGCATCTTTTCTGACCAGAACTCTATGAAACTAGAAGTGAGCCAAAAGAAAAAATCTGGAAAGAACACAAATACATACAAGAGTTAAAAAACATGCTTCTAAACAATGAATGAGTCAACCAGGAAATCAAAAAAGAAAGAAAAAATAAATGAAGACAAATGAAAATGAAAACACAATGGTCCAAAATCTTTGGAATGCAACAAAAGCAGTTCTAAAAGGGAAGTTTATAGCAATACAGGTATACCTCAAGAAGCAACAAATATCTCATATAAACAACCTAACCTGATACCTAAAGGAGCTAGGAAAAAAACAAAAAATAAAACCAAAATCCAGTAGAAGGAAGGAAATAGTAAACATTAGAGCAGAAATAACACAATAGAAACGAAAACAAAACAAAACAAAATCAATAGAACAGACAATATAACCAGGTGGTGGTTCTTTGAAAAGATCAACAAAATTGACAAAGTTTTAGTCAAATTCATCAAAGGGGGGGTAATCAAAATCAGAAATGAAAGAGGAAAAATAACAACTGACACCACAGAAATATAAAGGACTGTAAGAGAACATTATGAAAAATCATATGCCAACAAATTGGACAACCTAGAAGAAATGGATAAATTCCTAGAAAGTATAACCTCCCAAAACTGAGTCAGAAAGAAAGAGAAAAATCTGAACAGATTATTAGTCACAAATTAAATCCATAATCAAAAAACTCCCAATGAACAAATATGGTCTCACAGGCGAATTCTACCAAACATCAAAAGAAGAGTTAATACCTATTCTTCTCAAACTATTCCAAAAAACAGAAGAAGAAGGAAATCTTCCAAATGCATTTTATGAGGCCAGCATTAGCCTGATATCAAAACCAGATTAAGACACTACTAAAAACTACCAAAAAACTACTAAAACTGATTAATGAATTCAGTAAAGTCACAAGATACAAAATAATATACAGAAACCCATTGCATTTCTATACACTAATAATAAAGTAGCAGAAAGAGATATTAAGAAAAAAATCTTACTTGTAACTGCACCTAAAATAGTAAAATACGTAGGAATAAACTTAACCAAGCAGGTGAAAGACCTATACTTTGAAAACTATAAAACACTGAAGAAAGAAATTGAAGGTGACACAAACAAATGGAAAGATATTCCATGCACATGGACTGAATTAACAAATATTGCTAAAATGTCCATACTACCCAATGCAATCTACAGATTTAATGCAATCTCTATCAAAATATCAACAACATTTTTCACAGAACTAGAACAAAAAATGCAAAAGTTTGTAGGGAAACATGAAACACCCCAAAGAGCCAAAATGGTCTTGAACAAGAACAAAAACTGGAGGTATAACAATCCCATATTTTAAGATATAATAGAAACCTGTAGTAATCTTAACAGTATGGTATGAACAAAAGAATAGACATATAGACTAATAGAAGAGAATAGAAAACCCATAAATAAACCCATGATCACATTGTCAATTAATCTTCAACAAAGGAGGCAAGAATATGCAATAAGAAAAAAAAATAGTCTCTTCAACAAATGGTGTTGGAAAAACCAGACAGCTACATGCAAAAGAATGAAACTGGATACATCACTTCCTCACACCATATACAAAAATAAATTCAAGATGCATTAAATATGAGACTGGAAACCATAAAAGTCCTGGAAGAGACCACAGGCAGTAGTGTCTCTGCCACCATGCTGACATTTTTCTAGATATGTGACCTGAGGCAAGGGAAACAAAAGCAAAAGTAAACTATTAGGACTGCATCACAACAAAAAGTTTCTGCACAGCAAAGGAAGTAATCAAAAAACTGAAAGACAACCAAATGAATGGGAAAAGATATTTCAAATGATATATCCCATAAAGGGTTAGTATCCAAAATATATAAAGAATTCATAGAACTCACTACCAAAAAAAAATAATAATAATAACCCAATAGTGGGAAGAAGACATAAACACACATTTCTCCAAAGAAGACATACAGATGGCCAACATGAAAATATGCTCAACATCACTCATCTTCAAGGAAATGAAAATTGCAACCACAATGAGACATCATCTCACACCTGTCAGAATGGCTAAAATCAAAAACACGAGAAACAACGTGTTGGCAGGTTGTGGAGAAAAAGGAACTTTCATGCACTTCTGGTGGGAATACAAACTGGTGCAGCCACTGTGGAAAAGAGTACGAAGTCTCCTAAGAAATAATAAAAAAAGAATTACCATATGATCCAATAATTCCACTACTGGGTATTTACCCAAAGAATACAAAAACACTAATTTGAAAAGATATATTCACTCCTATGTTTATTGCATCATTATTTATAATAGCCAAATTATGGAAGCAGCCCAAATGTCCACTAATAAATGAATGGATAAAGATGTGGTATAGATCTACAATGGAATAGTATTCCAGCATAAAAAAAAATCTGATATATTTCCATTTGCAAAAACATGGGTGGATCTAGAGAATATGATGCTAAAATGAAATAAGTCAGAGAAAGACAAATACCATAGGATTTTATTCATACGTGGAATTAAAGAAACAAAACAAATGAATAAATTAAAGAGAGAGAGAGAGATCCCAATAGTTCATTTTTGCTTTTAATTCCCTTGCCTTTGGAGATGTGTCAAGTAAGAAATTGCTGCGGCTGAGGTCAGAAAGGCTACTTTTTCCTGCTTTCTCCTCTAGGGTTTTGACGGTTTTCTGTCTCACATTCAGGTCTTTTATCCATTTTGAGTTTATTTTTGTGAATGGTGTGAGAAAGTGGTCTAGTTTCATTCTTCTGCATGTTGCTGCCCAGTTCTCCCAGCACCATTTGTTAAAGAGACTGTCTTTTTTCCATTGGATATTCTTTCCCGCTTTGTCAAAGATTAATTGGCCATACTTTTGTGGGTCTAATTCTGGAGTCTCTATTCTATTCCATTGGTCTTTGTGTCTGTTTTTGTGCCAATACCATGCTGTCTTGATATGGATCCTGAGACACTTAACAGAAGACCATGAGGGAGGGGAAGGAAAAAAAAAAAAGAGCTAGAGAGGGAGGGAGCCAAAACATAAGAAACTCTTAAAAACTGAGAACAAACTGAGGATTGATGAGAGGTGGGAGGGAGGGGAGGGTTGGTGATGGGTATTGAGGAGGGTACCTGTTGGGATGAGCATTGGGTGTTGTATGGAAACCAATTTGACAATAAATTTCTTATTAAAAAATAAATAAATAAAATAAAACAGAGAGAGAGAATGAGACAAACAAAAAAAACAGACTCTTAATTGTAGAGAACAAATTTATGGTTACTGGAAGAAAGCTGGGTTGGCAATGAGTGAAACAGGTGAAGGGCATTAAGAGTACATTTATCGTGATGAGCACTGAATAATGTATAGAATTGCCACATCACTATATTGTATACCTGAAACTCATGTAACACTGTATGTTAACTGTAATGGAATTAAAATATAAGGAAATAAACCTATGTTATCTCCATCACTTGAGAGAGGCACTGAGTAATTTCATGGTGTGAATTTTACTTTGAACTAAACACCAAGTGTAAGTGATTTAAAGTTATGAGGTGACAGGTTGAGAACAGAGATATACTGCCCAAACTCCAGAACAAAATGGATCTAACAGGTTCATAGTTAAAGAGAATTCAGAGGGTTAACCTCCAGAGCCCTTTGATACAACATGCGGAGCAAATGCATACCCCTGCACTTACCAGTGCGGATGTACTGATGCACAAGGTATAGCCTTACACAAACGTGTGGGCTAGACCAGTTGTGGTAAACCAAAGCATAGGGTTGGCTATTGCCAATATTTTAGAAAGATACAAAAGGAAAGAAGACACAACTTGCTCCAGGCAAGTGGATTTCTTTGGGACAGAGAACTGGAGAGAGGCCACCACACAAGAAGTTTCTTGAGGGTAAAAGAAATTGGAGTTTGTGAAAGGACTGGATTTTAAATGTTAGCTATTGGTTAAGGAAAATGTTGAATAGAGAGCAAGAATGCATATCTGTCAAAGTGGCTGAAAAAGAAGACTGGAATATCCATTTCAGTGGTTCTCGAACATGAGCATGCATTAGAATCTCTGGGCCCCACTCTGATTGGGAGGCCCATATTGAGGCTCAAGAGTGTACATGCCTAACAAGTTCCCAGGTGATGCTGAAGCTGTTGGTCTGGCACCACATTTTCTGAGAACCACTGACCTACATCAAGGTTTCTCAATCTCAGCATTATTGACATTTGGGATAATTCTTGTTAGGGACTATCTTCTACATTGCAGCTTGTTCACCAGCATCCCTGGCCTTTACCCACTAGATGTCAGTAGTGACCCCTGCACATGTGGCAACCACAATGTCTCCAAACATTGCCAAGTGTCCCACAGTGAGGAAAACTGCCCATTGAGAACCACTGATCCTGATAGATAGCAAAAGTGTATCTTTTTTTTTTTTTACCTCTGAATGCAAATTTTTCTATTTCTTCAATGTGAGAAGGTTAACCCTGGTCTTATTTTTATTTTTCTAAAAATCTATTTGGTAACTAAATAGTTCTTTTATTTAAAGGTCAGATGGAGAGATAGGTAAAATTTTTTCAGACTAAGAAAACAAGACTGATGTCTCGGTTCTGATTTATTAGGCTACAAAAGGACACAAAGCAACATTTAGCTGCTCATTCTATGACATACGGTCTTTCCCTAAATCTCAGATATCTGGGTATGACTGAGATGTATTCCTTAAAGTGCTTTCAAATTCAAATATTTTATCCAACCTAGAGTAATAGCTACAGAAAAGATTCTAGACTCACCTAACACCAGGAAAATGATGACGAACACAGTCATGACCAAAAAAAAAAAAAAAAAGAATTAACATACTTTTAAAAAAATCCCAGGATGAAAGATATTATCCAAGTCAGGTAAAAAGTCTAGGAGGGAGGTAAAACACACTGACACTAAAAGAAAATATAATGCGACCGTTCATACACAAAACTTTCTATTT
Organism: Prionailurus bengalensis; assembly: GCF_016509475.1. Lineage (NCBI taxonomy): Eukaryota > Metazoa > Chordata > Mammalia > Carnivora > Felidae > Prionailurus > Prionailurus bengalensis. The sequence continues at coordinate 91,571,902 of NC_057348.1, read as the reverse complement.
AAAAAATAAATCAAATGTAAACATAAGTCTTTGGGATGGAGATACTACTGAACACAATAAATAAATAAATAAATAAATAAATAAATAAATAAATAACTCCAAACCAATTGCCCTCAAGTAACACAATATGCAAACATTTCTTCTTTTAGAGTTCATAAAAATGTTAATTTAATATTAAATTTAATTTTAAAGATTATAAAGATTACTGGTAAAGAGGACACCAAAAGTCATTCCCACAGCTCACAAGACAACAGCAACAAGATTGTCTGTCCATCCCTCTATCCTTTCTAGCACAAACTTCTGGTTTTGTTTGATAGAAGGAACTAATAAGGTTTATCATTACATTAGGGTCTTAGTGTACAAATTATGCTAAAGGAAACAGTTTAAATAGGAATTCCATTTCTAATTCAATAGCTTCCCAATCACTTTTTTCCTTTACTTTGGAGCACTCCTATTTCATAGTTTGCTCTATTTTCCATTATTTGTTTGGTCTGTTTAGTATAAATGAACACATTCAAGCCACACAGTGAAGCCCTATAAGATTAAACAGCAGGGTGCCTGGGAGCCTCAGTAGGTTAGGCATCTGACTTCAGCTCAAGTCATGATTTCACGGTTCTAGAATTCAAGCACCACGTCAGGCTCTCTGCTGTCAGTGCAGAGCCTGCTTTAGATCCTCTAGCTCCCCCTCTCTCTCTCTGCTCCTCCCCCACTCTCTCTCAATAAATAAATAAGTAAATAAATAAATAACATTAAAAATATATTAAACAGCAAACATATCAAGCCAAGGTTTCAAGAGATGCCTTGAGGCTATATCTAGACTATGAATTGGTGACTATAAACTATAATTTGGTGACTTTTAAAAGAAGAGAACTTGGGAGAAGGATTTAATTTTTTTCCTGCATATACAGATTGGCTACAAGGCCCAGAAAGAGTGGTAGAACAGAAGAGTGAGCTCTGTTCAGAAGAGATTTATCAGAAGCTTTTGAGGAAAAATAAGAAGACAAAGGATCCACAGACCTTAATGGACCTTGGACTTTGGACCCCATGTAACTTATCATCTAGTGATATGGGACTGAATGTCAGAACTTATGGCTCAAAACAATGGTTATCAGTGAGGCAGGTGGAAATAAGGGTGGAAGGGAAGGTAGGAGGGACCATCCATTGTGTTTAGTGCAACTGAAAACTATAAAATATTTTATATACGCTGTGCAACTGAATTATTTTAAAATATCTCATTTTATTTAAAAAAATCAAGAATTCTAAACAGGTCTTTTATCAGAGGCACCTGCACCTAAGTGGATCCTGGCAGCCACCAGGTCACCATACAGCTTTTCACAGGAAAAAAAGACTGTTGGTATTAGTATCCGTTTGTAACACTACTTGCTAGATAAAAGGGGGATGTGGCAGCCATAGAATTTACTTCCTAGTTACATATGTATCAGATTCAGCAAGTACAACATACATAATATTGCTTGAATGCTTTTTGATCTTTGAGTGTGGATTGATAGTTACAAAAGATATTAGTGGATATTATTAAATAAATAAATAAATAAATAAATAAATAAATAAATAAAATAGTTTTATTATAAAAGTTTTATTTTCAAATGGAATTAACCACTGAATTAAACCAATTCAAAAGTATTTCTTCACTGCACAAGTTTTCAGGCCTTTAATATCTTAATTATCCTTCAAGAGTGATATATATTATGTAAAAATTCCCAAAATCATTTTATCATGAACCTCCATTTGTTTAAAAAAAAAGGCATCCTGGGAGACCATATGCCAGCAGAACACAGCCTAGAAAACACTGAAGGGCATATCTTTGATTGCATTTTATATTTCAATGCCATTTTCATGTTGGAGACAAAGTATGACAATAGTGCATGTAGGTTTCAGTAAATATTAGCTCATATATTTCCTCTTTTGTCCACGTAGGATCTTATCCCTGGCCTTATCCTGATACTCTGGGGTGTACAAGATTAGTGCTGAAGAAAGTGAGAATTTTGTCTGTGTAAGACTTTCTGGATTGGACCCAGAGGTTTTTAACTGCTTTAGTCAATTACTTGTTCCTCAAAGCCTGGGGCATCACACCAAAATTGTTTAATTGAGTTGAAAAAGGTTATTTACAGTATTTTCCACATAACTGACTTTTTCAGCCAACGGATTTGCATATAGTACAACATTGCTAATTTATACTAATGACTGAGAGAACACTGGAGATTACAAATTTAAGAATTAGCAAGTACAGTAAGTGAAAGCATGAAATTAAAAGCAATTAGAGCTGTCTCATCACAAAGGGACTTGATTAGTCCATGCTTATTATTTATGGTAGTGATTTATAATACACCATCATTTATTTTGTAATGAAACCTTTCACAATGTGACATTTTACTATCATCCTACAAGAAAGATGGACAAAGCTGCCAGAGAGTTGGTAAAGCTTGTCAGATTTCCTGATGGGCCCATTCATTCACTCAGCATTTACTGTACTATGTTCCTGCCCTGTGCAAAGTACCTTTAAGCATAATTTTAACAGCTTTGGTCTATTACTGTAAGACTAATAGGCTTTCACTAGAACCTCAAAAGCACTGAAAATACAAAGAAGAAAATAGAACAAGAGCAGCAATAATCCCATCACCTAGCAATGACCACTGCTAACATTTGCTATGTTTACTTTCAGTATTATCCTATGTATACATGTGAAGAAATTGTCAAGTATGTACATATCTTTGCATAACTGGGATCATGTTTTATTTTTAATTTTGTGTTCTTGTTCTTCACTTAGCTGTTGATGAGAACATAGCAAGTTATATACATAACTTAATTACTGCTGCACATTTTAAGTGGATCTTAGCAGCTCCTGGGTGTCTTAGTCTGTTGGTTGAGCATCTGACTCTTGGTTTCAGCTCAGCTCATGATCTCATGGTTTATGGGTTCGAGCCCCGCATCCAGCTCCACACTGAGAATGGGATTCATTCTCTCTCCCTCCCTCTCTCTCTCTGCCCCTCCGCTGCTCATGCTCTCTCTTTCTCTCTCTGTCTCTCTCAAAATAAATAAATAAATAAACAAACAAACAAATAAATAAATAAATGCAGATCTTAAAGTCATTTATGTCAGCCCAGTCAATACTTAGGAATCAGCAGTTGGTTAGCTCCAATTATTTGAAAATAAGTTAAAATAATTCCAATAGTCTAAACTGGTTTTGCATCATTAGAAGTATGTCATTTGTACATTTTTCTGAATAGCTGAAATTAACTCGGTTTGGAAGCCTAGACACATGCAGTTCAAACGTGGCATTACTCGCACTTGCTACCAAATAGTCCCCGTGTGAGCAGCAGCAACTTCAGGGAAACAGGAACACGCACTGGCTCCATTTATACTTAGCCCTCTAATGAAATCGGGCTTCCTCAGTTGTTAAGCTGCGCTATAATTTCCATAGTCAATTTCATTCCACTTCTATTTTGGGGAACTTCGATTAGAAGTTCCAGAAAAGTAAGTCTTATTTCCATTGTTACTATTGCTAATTCACAGGTGAATTAATTGCGGCACTAAGTGGTAGGTGACTTTTATAGGACCTCATTGGAATTGAATTTCTTGGCATTCCTAAGGGTTGTGGGTTGTTTTGTTTTTGTTTTTTTTTTATCCTAGATGTCCTACACACTCTCTCAACTGAAGACTAAAGTTGTGCCTAAAGGAAACAGATGTGGTGCAGTCATTCTCAATAGAAGCTATAGCCACCACACGATAGAATAATTGGCATTAATTAATGTGTTTAACAGCTTTAAGCTGACTATGCACTTGCACAACTCCCTAAAAGCTTCCTAAGAGCATCCTCTGAAGTGTACCTAACAATCTCTTTGAAAGTCTCTTAGAAGTTCTTCAGTCATCTCGATAGAAATATTTTGCCCACTGTGATGAAAGTGCATTAACGTTTAGTAGTTCTGGAATTCACGAGGCCCATCTCCTCTATGTTCAGTGCCACAAAACACCTAAAAGCCTGCTCACAGTAGGTTCTCAATAAATATTCACAATCACATATTCTTAGTGGAAATTTGAATGGCTACTGAGTTCTTTTCAACTCCAAAATTGATGATTTGCAGTCTTTTCATTTATATTCCCTGGAAAGTTGCTATAGTCTTGTAATTTCTATTGTAAATCTGAGGCATTCAGAGTTAATAAAAGAGAAGCAAGAAGTCTTTGTTCCATTTCTTCCAGTTCATCAATTAATCTCTTTAGTGTATGTTCATATGTTCAGGCAAGCTAAATTCCTCTGTGATACCCAGGAAATAGTATAACATGAGTAATGAAGAGCATTCTTTATCAGGAAAAGAAAATTCACCCTTAGTGGTCCTGCTCTGTGCCTGCCTTGGGCTGGCAACTTTATACTTACCATTGAGTCCCACAATGACTAACAGTGCAAAGAAAGGAAAGCTCAGGGGTGTTATGTCCAGAATCCGACCTGATCCTTCATCTATATGACTTCAAGTTGTCTTCTTTCCACATGGACCATTTATCATTGCTTAACCCAATAGATTCCCAATGTCACAATCTATGCCTTGTAACCATGAGGTCCAAGGATCTGGCCACAAAGGAGATCCAGTTGGTACCCCTACTCCCCAGTAAGTTTGTTCTAGAACCTGTGTCACTTTACAAGAATGTGAGGTCTAGATAAAAGTCTGGAGCTTTTCCTATCTATGTGTTAAAGCACCAGATAGGGTGCTAAACATGTGGAATATTTTTGTAAAATCTTAAGAAAAAAAATTGTAGTCTTCCAAATGAAAGACATCCCAAGCCAGGAATCCCTAAAAGTCCCCCACAATAGACATTGTCTTCCTCTAGCAAAGAATCATGTCGTAAGAAACTCTTAAGGACTGAGAACAAATAAGGGTTAGATGGGGGGGGGGGGGGGGGAGTTGGGGAGAGGAGAAAGTGGATGATGGGTAGGGAGGAGGGCACTTGTTGGGATGAGCACTGGATGTTGTATGGAAACCAATTTGGCAATAAATTATATTAAAAAACAAAAAAAAATTTTTAAAGGAATCATGTCAGCCCAGGAATAGATAACCTCAAGTCCCAAAATACCCCAATGTCACTCCTGTCTATATTATAACTGCATACCTAGGGTAGCAAGGTTCCTAGAATCACTTGTTCATCCAACAAATATGTTTTGAGCAACCACATTTTGCCTGCTATAATTGTAGGCACTCCGGATATTCTGTCAGTGAACAAAGAAGATTCTAACCCTTGAGGGGCTTACATCTGGCAGGATAGAGACAAGGAACAATAGATATAATAAGTAAGCAAATTACACATCATATATCAGGAGGTAATAAGGGCTACAGAAAACATCCAGTATTGTAAGAGAACTTGGGAATGTGAGGGTGGCACAGTTTGCAATTTCAGACAGGACAATTTTAAATAGGACAGTCAGAGTAGACCCCATTAAGAAGTTGACATTTGAGCAAAGCCTTAAGTGAAGTTAAGTGGTTAGTCATGTGCACTTCACGGGGGAAGAAACTTCCTAAGAGATGTACAAAAGCATTAGGACAGAAGCATGCTTGACTTGTTTGAAGAGGCAAGGACGCCTGTGTTGCCAGAGTGGAATGGACATGAGGTAGAGCAGTAAGATAAAGAGAGAGAAGGGGTCAGACTATGAATTGCTTTGCAGGTCAGTGTAATAACTGGGTCTTATCCCAAACAGGATCTATTGCTAGATTTTGAGGAGAGAAATGATATGACTAACACATTAAAAAGACTCACTCTGGGTGCTGTGTTTCAACTGAACAGTAAAGTAGTGGAAGGTGATTAAGGAGATATGGGCAGTAGTGGGAAGCCCATGTTACAAGGCTATTCTAGTAATTACAGTAGGCGGTAATGGCACCCTGGACCAGTGAGAGCAGTTCATGTGGTGAGAAGTGGCCACGTTCTGGAATCCACTGTGGAAAGAAGTAACAGTAGGTTCTGATAAACCAAATGTGGGTTGTGGAAGAAAGAAAAGTAAAAGATGGCTCCCCTAATCCAGGCCTGAGCATATGGAAAGATGGGTTTGCTATCACTTGACAGGAAGAACGGGATTTCTCAAAAGGTAGGTCAGACATTCACTTTTAAATATATTAAATTTGAAATACGATCTAAGCATAAAAGAACTAAGCAGCCAAAAAAAATATACCACTTTGGGTGCAGCTGGCTCAGTCAGAGGAGCATGCGACTCTTGATCTCGGGGTTTTGAGTTCGAGCCCCACATTGGGTGTAGAGATTAGTTAAAAATAAAATCTTAAACACTTTGGAATTAGTAAGAAATGTTTGATGGGATGAGGCAAATTTGCAAGTGATTTTTTTGTTTGTTCATTTAAGCCACAAGATTGCATGAGATCAGAGATGCAGTGAATGCAGACAGAGAAGGCATCTCTGGAAAGACTACTCCCTGGGCATGCTAATATTAAGAGGTCTGGGAGATGAGGAGGAAACAGTAAGGCAGATGAGAAGGAGTAGCCAGTGAAATATAAAGAAAACAGAGAGCATGGTGTCCTGGTAGCCAACAGAAGAAAGTTTATTAACAAGAAGAAAGAGATCAATGTGTCAACTGCTTCAGAATTAAGACGAGAACTGAGAACTGACCACTGTATTTAACAACAAGAAAGACATTGGTAACCCAGACAAGAGAAGTCTGGGGACAACAGTGAGGATAAAAGCCAGACTGAAAAGAGATGGGAGTAGAGAAATTGGGAACTGAGTTTAGACAACTCTGCTTCAAAGAGTTTTGCTGCAAAGAAAATTGGCAATAGGTGCTGGATGAAGCAAAGTCAAAGAAGAGAGGTGTTTTTTGTTTTTGTTTTTGTTGTGGGTTTTCTTTGCTTCTTTTTATTTTTCTTTGGTTTTCAGTTTTAGTGTGGTAAAAATGGCCATGGGTTTGAATGCTGATGGTAATGACCCAAAAGACCAGTAGAAAATAACAACAATAACAAAACCTAATAATGTCAGAGAAAGAGGGGAGAATTTCCGGAGGAATGTCCTTGAGTAGGCGAGAGAAGATGGAACCTGGTGACTTAGCTCGGGGTACACTCACCTCTGGTCACAGCTGGGACGGCAGAGTGTGGGGGTGCACACGCTGGAAGGCTTCAAAAGGACATGTCATGAGAGACTGTGCCAATCCTCTTCCAACATTTTAAATTTCTCCATGGAAATGAAGGAGGGGATGAAAGTGCTGAAGCTGCCGAGGAGGAAACGGTAAAATGGGTGTTCGGAAGAGGAAAGAAGTGAGTGGGTTAGCAAAGCTGGGCACGAAGTCAGTGGGCACTCAGAGCCAGCTGACATTCAAGGTCACGAAAGTAAAGACAGACTAGTCAGCATGATTGTGTACTCTTCCAAAACCACAGGGGTGCTGTCCTGGAGAAAGTCAAGAGTTGGAATTAATCCGTCATGGTTTGGAGAAGATGAAGGGAAGGGGACAGAAGGGAGATTAGAGCCACTGAGCATGAAAGTTGGGTTGGACATGGGACAAGTAAACGTGGCAGATCACTGGTTGATTAATTTCTCCTCTTTGACAGGTTCTGAGAAGGAAACCCAAGGTGGCACGTGTTACATTCCTGAATAATTTGTACCTTCAGGCTCCTGGACCAAGCCCACATAGGTCTGCTTCTCATCCAATGAGTGAATTTGCCCAAATCGCATCATCTTTATGCACTTTTTTCCCCTCCCATCTACAATTTGGAGACAATGACTTCCTCGTATGATTCTGAAAACTTAATGAAAACATGGTAAAGACTCCAAAATCCTTGAATAAAAGCATAAGTATTATAAGAAGTTCAATTAAAAATTAAATTAAAATGCATTTATATTTGCATTCTTTGCAAAAGTATGTTTTCCACATGGTTTGTACAAAAGTACTTTATCTTTATTATTTGTATGAATAAATCTCACTACCGACGTCAATTGTTTTAAGTGCCTTTCTTTTAAATCTCCTTCATTTTTGCCAATATAACATCTTGCTGATGCTGACATGCCAAGAATTAGGTGCAGAATTTAGAAGAGACATATGAGTTTCCTGGCAGATTTATTACATTAAAAAACAAAACAAAGGTAAATGCTAGTAAATGTGAAGCATATTTTTAATATTCAATTTAATGTTCAAAACTGGGCTATGGGTTGGCTATTATTATCAGCCTCATTTCACAACGAGAAAACTGAGCTCAGAAAGAGTCATTTGTCCAAAGACACATCAATTGAAACTGGTGAATCCAGATTTGAACACAGTTATACATTATTCCTTACATGTTGTTCTATTGCAATACAACTCTAAATGTATAAAGTGGATTAAGGCTAATGTGGTTCTGCTTTACAAAGAGTGTTCCCAACATGTCGAAACTGAGAATTCAAAAGAACCCATGCTACACTACTCAGGGGAGCTTAAATTGTTAAGTTCCCACACAGACTGAAGTCTGATAGCCTCTTTCCCCACTTAGCTGTTCCAGGCATAATCCCACCACATAGGAAGAGGATCCCCTGTGAATGGAAGAAAAAGGAAGTCCTCACAGAAGGAAATTCACGGAAGTGCTAAATACTAGTAATACAGGAAATTGTGGGATTAGTTGGTGGTCAGGCCACAGTCAGGAAAGGAAACCTAGATTTTGGTACAGGTCTGTACTCTGGCCAGCACTTAGCAATGAGTACTTAGTGAAGATCTGCTCAGTGAGGGAAAGTACTGGTCACACTGGTGAAAAGATAAATGGAAACATGAGTTCAACCTGTGTGAGCGATTTGAGATATTTCACACACTGAATTCCATTTCGATTTGGTTTTCGTTGTCGTCTCTTAAGGATGCTTTATGTCCTTGAATGTAAGGGCTCTGCATCATAGACTAGTAAATAAGGGGGGAAATGTCACAATTGGGGCCAGCAAGTTTCCCAAATAGCCGCAGCCAAATGCTGAAGTGTTTATAATTGTGAAAAACCTAGCTGAAATAAGTGAGGCTGGTGATAGGGGAGCTAGCCAAGTATAGTCTTTTATAGTAATTTACAAGAATTTGAATAGTGTGTCTAATTCTTAAAAACCAAAACTCCTTTCCTAAAGCAACGAGCTCTCCCTAGCAAATGCATTCATACATCTTTCATGTATCTGTCAATTCCTAAACATTTAACTCTAGGAATAACGACGTTACATCTTCCTAACAAAGTGCACTCAAAGTGGATTCTATTTGAATAAAGCAGAAAACCTGACACAGAATGAAACCATAGCTGTTTGAATGCCTTTTAGTGGAGCACTAAGGTAAGAGAAAATTTAAGGGATTTGGACCACCAGGTTGCTACCATGACATTCATTTTATAAAACTAGAATTTCCTTAGGAAAGGGAGTATAAAAATCAGGACTTTACTACAGCCCCTCTCTATCCCAAGGGAATAGATTGTATTTTATGTTAGAAGTTACTTTAGAAAAGTTATCCCACAGTTGTCTGCAGGAGGGAAGGGCCCATACGGGGCAAGTGGGGACTTAAAAACTATGTGTTGCTTCACTGCCCCTACATGTAGACAATCACCTGCCATCTCACAGTCCAGACACGGTGCCCACCTCCTCTGAAATAGCACGTGGATGGACTGTGTCAGCAAATGCACATTTGTGATGCTCTCATCGAGCAAACAGGTCATTCTACCCAGCCACCCCCGAAAGAAAGAACTCAGCTTTAAGCCCAACCACATCGTTATAATTATGACACCTTAAGAAAACCTGCAGTGAGGAATAAATCTTCGCGGTTTGAAGCTGCCATCTCCTCATTCTTAGCAAATGCAAGGGTGCTTCTCTCCAGAATTTGTGCTCCAAGCAGAGAAGTGTCTTTTCAGCACATCCTTGAATCAAATCAGCACATCAGTGCAGGCAGCCCAGGGAGCCATGAGGCGCCACTTTGCCATCCTCATCACATTCTCCCCCAAATACATCCCTAGTGAGGCTTGAGAGCCCCACAAAAGTGCTATTGCATTCAGTGTGCAGCACAAATGGAAGCCCTGTCATTAAAGAGGAGGATGTGCTCATTTCTTACCAGTTCCCCTGCATCTGAGGCCCCATTCCATGAGGAACGCCTATTATCTTGAGAGAAAATGGTATAAACTTAGGAACAGCAAAGGCAGTTTTCTGGGCCCAGTGGTAAATCTCAGTTTACACTGGGTCTGGCCACACAACTGGTTCACACGCTCCGGGCAAAGCATCCCTGAGGTTTGTGAGTATTCGTCTCCGTGTAACAACACAAGTGTATGGCGATTCATAGGATCTGCAGCTGACAGTGCAGTTGTGTACAGCAGGGAATGATGAGGTCTGGGAATACAGCAAAACCCCAGCCCCCTCTCATGATTCCAGGCAGTCATGAATCGGAGGTTTCCTGTGGTGCTTTGTTGACTGCTGTGTGATACTGTTTGTTTTCTAAGAAGGCTTAGTGCAACTGTTCTTAACCTAGTGAACAGATGACATAAAGTAATCTTGTATCACTGTCAAGAGACTCCAATGATGTAAAAGGTTTTTCTTCAGAACCAACAATAGTTCCCACAAAATATGTAAACATTCTAACCAAAGACTGTAAAAAGAAAAAAAAAATGTATTTCCAAAGTCTTGGATGACTCCTGGTGTAAATATCTATGGAGGGGGAAGAGCAAAATGCCAAGATTTAGAGGATTAATAAGAGAAAGGACATTGAATAAAGTCAACTGTTGGAGGAAATCTAGCCCCTTAATCCTTTTACTCAAAAGAAAAAAAAATTAATATCACTCAGAAACAACTGTCCTGGCCAATAAGGATGTGGCACTCATGGCTATGAAATAAAATCAAATCGTCTGGGTGGAAGATTGGATTACAGCAAAGAAATATTCTGAAGAGAATTGGGGGGGGGGGGCTGGAATAGGATAGTGATTCTCTCAAACAAAAGAAACACTTGCCTGACTTCTCAAAAGAAAAAGCCAATAAGCACACGATGGATGTGCAGCCAGAGAATGGGTGTATACACAATGCCCAGAACTGGATGCCCAATTATTTCACCAGTATTTTGTGGCTTTCTTGTAACCCACTGTTCTGAGGGCAGCAAACACAGGGCAAGGTATTTTACAGATAGATGATAATGGCTTTCAATGTTTCTCAAATTGGCTCAAAGCCCATACTGTGTAAATTGCTAAAAGCCCATATGTAATTCTAAACTTCTTGCAGGCCCAGAGACTCTGTGTGCTGGTAATAATTACACAGACTGGATAATTAACTCCTGACATAAAAAGAAATGAAGGTGACAGAAGAAAACGCAGACCTTATCAACTTTTACTTAAAGCTAGGGCACAAACTGACAAAAACCCTGGGGCATTCATTTAGGGAAAAAAATCACTGTAGTCTGTCTCTCCAATGTTTTCCTACAAGAATGGGAAGAAATTTCTCCACATTCACATGATTGTTCTTTTCTGATATTTCCCAGTGTTACAGTCTTATTCATTTTAATTTTTGTTTAGACAATGTTGCCTCATCAATTCTAGGATTCCTTTCAGAAGACATAGGCCCAAAGTACATGAGAGCATGGAGTGTTAACACTCCCACAGGAACAGAAGATTGACCTCCGCCTACAGTGAGCAGAGAAACTGAAATGGAGCCCTCTATAAAACACATAGCGTTGAAGAGCTGTCACTTCCATGAAGAAATAATTCGAAAAGCCTGAGGAAAGAGCAAGAAGTCTGCCATCTGTCCAGGGCTCTGAGGGAGGATAAAAATAAACTCATGAGACATCAAGCCCCAGGAATGTGGGGTCTCAATCTACACTAATTATAAGGTAAGGCATCCTGAAGATAAGAAATTAAGATCCAGACCTCTCCACAACCACTGAAAATGTTACGGCTCTGGAAGAAGCATCCATAAAACTGCTCTTCCGGAATGGTTTCACAACCAGCATCGCCAGGGACTCCCATGGGGGAAAGTAGCCAGATGAAAAGGAAGTCACAGCAAAAATTTTACATCACCTAAGGAAACAAAGTGCCATGAGGGACAGAACAGATTCCAAAAACAGGCAAGGGTGAACCCTGAGAGCTCAAAAAGACAATAAAATAAACTTTTTAGAATGATTAAGATGCTACAAGAATAAATAGAAACTATAACGAAAGAACCAGAACACTATGAAGACAGCTCCAGCTGGGCTTTAATAACGAGACAGAACTTCTGCGAATGTAAAAAATGGAGTCATTACAATTTAAAATTCAATAGATGACAGTAATCTTCTCGGCAGATTTGGAAATACATATTTTCATAAGTAGAAATAACAGCAAGGTAGAAAGCAGAATGGAGTGAGAGATCTCATAAGTAACAGCACTGAAAAACAGGAAATACCAACAATGAAACCATTATGAACAAAACTTTAGAACACCACTAAAAGACATAGAAGAAACCATGACCAAATGGAAAGATACACCATGTTCCTGAGAAGAAAGACTCAATATCATACTCTTAATTCTCCTTAAAGAAATGTATAAACTTAACACAATGCCCCCAAATTTACTTTCTTTTTTAACTAGATGAGTTAATCTTAAAGTCATTTGGAAAAATAATCAGAATAGTCAGGGGAAAAAAATATATATGTATATATGTAAAATATATACATATATATAAGAGGAGATTATTATTATAAGATATTAAAACATTTATTAAATATTAATAACCAAATCAGTGTTGTATTGGTACATGAATAGACCAGTGGTATAGAAAAGAACACCCAGAAATAGACTCAAATATCTATGAGAACTCACTGTATGATAAAGATGGAATCTTACACTGGTGAGAAAGAGAGACTAATCGAGAAATGAAATCATGTTGAGACAATTCCATTGTTTTCTGGGGAAAAATATAGTGAAATCTGTAACTTCCATATCACACTAGGGAAAATTACAAATGGAACAAAGATTAAAATAATTTTTCTTTTTTTTTCTTTTTTTTTAAATGTTTTTAACATTTATTCATTTTTGAAAGGCAGAGAGAGACAGAGCGTGAACAGGGGAGGGGCAGAGAGAGAGAGAGACACAGAAACAGAAGCAGGCTCCAGTCTCCGAGCTATCAGCACAGAGCCTGACACAGGGCTCGAACTCACGGACCGCGAGATCACGATCTGAGCCGAAGTCGGCCGCTTAACTGACTGAGCCACCCAGGCGCCCCTAAAATAATTTTTCAATAAAGTAATAAAAGTAACAAAAGAAGATATGGAAGAATTCCATTATAAGGTCTTTTTATCTATGACTCAGAATCCAGAATCTGACATGAAACAGGTTAATTTTAAATACCTATGGCAATAAAAATTATAAGCAAAGTCAAAAGACAACTGAAAAAAACAGAAAAAAGGTACTTTGCAACTCATGTTGGAGACAAAGAATAACCTCTCTAATATATAAAAGGTTCTTAGAAATTGATAAGGAAAGAAAAATTTATATAAGAATGGTCAAAATATATTAACAAGGAGTTCACATAAATATAATGATTCTCAAACGTGAAAAGATGCTCAATTCACTTAAAATAACAGAAAATCATTAGAAATATAACAGAAATATATTTAGAAATGTTTTCACTTATCAGATTGGCAAATTCTCAACTGAAGTTTCATCAAACTTCAGTTAGTAAGATTATGAGGAAACAATATATTCCATGTATTTCTTGAGTAAATTGGTACAGCACCTAAAGAAGACAATATGACAATATTCATCAAAATTATAAATGAATATACTTTCTGACTCAGTCAATTCACTGCTGCACATTTGAAATGACTCATGTCAAAGTCATGTATAATAGCTAGAGTAAGGAAACAATCCAAGTATCTACCTATAGGGGTTGGTTAAATAAAGTATGGTACATGTGTATAATGGAATACTATACAGCAGTGAAAAACAAATAAGGGACCTTTCTATGTACCATTATAGAAACAACTCTGAGCTACACTGTTATGGAGATTAGGGTATGAAATCATGAACAAATATGCTAACTTTGATGTACTAAGGGGAAAGGGGGATAGAAATCTGGTGAAATACCAGTATTATATTCAAATATACATACAGAAATTCTGGAAGCAGAGAAATTAACCAAAAATAGTGATTACTTTTGAGGAGATTGGAATTCAAGAATGGGGGGGGGGATTTTTTTTTTAAATAATTAAAACGCCTTTAATACTTTCTGGTTTTTGAACAATGTTAATGTATTACTACATTCAAAAATGTTTAAACTCAATGATAAAAATAAAATTAAAACAATGATATACTACCTATACCTCTAAAATTTATAATTATTGTTAATGACCATTTGGCAATGGCCTAACAGAAAAGAGCAAACTTATATACAGTGGCAATAATACAAACTGACACACTCTTTGGAGCAGTGTTGGCAAGATTTTAAATCTTTATACTTGCTGACTCATCAGGTAGGGTTCTGGAAATTTATCCTAAGACAAAATATGCACATGGATTAAGATTTTTTTTATGAGAACATGAGGAGGAAATGGAAATTAGAGAGGTTAGGATCCAAATGATGCTTCAGTTTTATCTGTAACATTTTATTGAAAGTAAAATTATGAATTAAATACAGTAACATGGCAACACTTGTTAAATTCAGGCGATAGGTATCTGGCTATTTGTATGTTATTCTCCATACATTCCTGTATGTTTTTTGTTTTATATTTAACCGATTACAATTGTCCATGTAAATTAACAATATAGCTTTTTTAGTATATACAATAAGAATTTTACTTCAGGATGAAAAGAACTGTGATATATGCATATTTACTATTAGATATTATATTGTTATGTTATATTATTTATTATACATTATTTAATACTGTGTGGATATCTCTGAAATATTAAATACAACATTTAACACATTTAAGTGCTGATTTCAAGCAAAGAAAAATGAAATAATTTGAAATTTATTGAGAAGAGTAGAGGTGATCTAATGCTTTATATCTCAAACACTTGTGAACACCAGCAATGGTGTTTCTACGAATTTCAAGATCCAATATCTCATCTATAAAATCTGTTCTTCAGAAAGATAGGTAGGCAGTATTTAACAACAACAAATTCGGGGTGCCTGGGTGGCTCAGTCGGTTAAGCATCCGACTCTTGATTTCAGCTCAGGTCATGATCCCACAGTCATGGGATTGAGCCCCAGGTCAGGCTGCACACACTGGGTGTGGAGCCTGCTTGAGATTCTCTCTCTCTCTCTCTCTCTCTCTCTCTCTCTCTCTCAGCCCCTTTCCCCGGCTTACTCGTGTGCTCTCTCACTCAAAAAAAAAAAAATTAACAAACTGCATTCCAAAATCTGAGGCTCACTGTTTGAAGATATAGAATAGGGCTTCTTGAAGTATTGAAAAGCAACACCTCCATTGCTTGAAAACATTACAGATTCCTTGATCATACCCAAGATCCTTCTCATCTATCATTCTGATGCTGGTGGCCTTAGAATCAGATTTTTAACAGGTACCCTGGGTTATTCTGATACGAGGTTTTAGAAATACTGGTATAGGTCATTTTTTTCTCTTAGAACAATGTTCAAGATACTGCTGGAGGGATGAAGACTAAGTGTAAGGCAAGAACTGATTAAATGCCAAAAGGTATTTCCAAAGGAGGTTATAAAATCTACTGTTCTGAAAATGCTGAAAAAGGCAGTCTTGCTTAGTAGCAGAAGGCTCTGGACTTCTGGAAAGCTTTCATAGCCCTATAAGTGTGTTGAGATAAATTAAATGCACAAAGGTAAAGGAGAATAAGAGATTGAATTGGTTTGGGGATGACAAGTTAATAATATAATAATGGGCTAGGCAGGGACGATTTTGGTGCATCCTCTGAAGCTGCATAATGAGTTTTCAAAACCTTTAGGACTAAAGAAGTATGGGAGAGCACGTGTGGTACCTTAACCTTCTTTAGTGACCCGTTGAGACAGCAGGCAAATGGGTGAGCAGGTAAGCAGAACCTGTGTTATGCTTTCCTTCAGCTGCACAACTTGTCCTGGCCTGAGCTGGTTTCGCCATTGTTACCTCACCTTTCCCTAAGCATGACCACCTCTGGGTCCTGGCAAACACAGCATACACACACTTTCAGAGCTGTCCCATGAACACAATCTAATTCACACACACACACACACACACACACACACACACACACACACATTCAGAGCTGTCCCATAAAAACAATTTCCCAAGTCAATGTGAATGGCCTAAAATCGAGAGAAGGAAGATGTTAATTTTCATTAAGCTCAAATTTTTTGCTGCCCTGCTGTGACTGTATAAAGGGGTTATCAATTTCAAGCAACCCCTAGCCTCTTTCTAAACTTTATGGTATCCATGCACACACACACACACACACACCCCAAGGAGCACATTTTTTGAAAAACAAAAGCAATTGCACAGGAGTGAGACAACCAATCACACGTCCCTTCCAACCCAGTTATTTCTGGTTTCAGAGACTGAAAACATGAGTACATTGTGTCATAAAGGAGAGAAGAATGGACTTAGAATCGAAGCTCTGAGTATAAATGCAGATTCTAACCTTCACTAGGTATACCATTTATTCCCTACTACATGTATGCAGTAAACATCTTTAAAATGCATTCAGTGCAAGTATTTTCAAGAATAAGGGAAGTGGAGCAAAGATAAAATAGGAGCAGAAAATGAAAAAAAAATCACGGTATGATCAACACTCAAATAATAGCATTATTACCTTATTTTGTGATTGTAGGTCACAAATTTGGTTCTGAACCCTCTAGAAGGCAAGGCAAGCGAAAATGCATGCCCAGTTACCTAATTTACAGCATCCATAAGACTAAAACAAAGTTTTTCATTAGGAGTGCAACTGTTACTGTCACGGAGTCCAGAGAGAAATTTTTCCCATTGGGTTTTTATAATGAGGACTAATGCAGTGAACAATGTCCTCCAAATAGTCTTAGAATAAACCCAAGAATGAGTTTCTTATCATGTACCTCATGTACCTTGATGTAAGCTGAAGCACAATGTTCTAAAAGCACGATGTCATAAAACCAGTTCTACAAGAGACTTAGTGATGTGTTAGGTATCACTCCCTGAAGGGGACTGGAAGCACCTGAAGTGGAAATCACAAACAGGCAGAAAATAGGCTACATCTAGCCCACAGATGTATTTTCCTTGGTCTATGTGGGGGTTGCTACTATTATTGTTTCCCACTTTTAAACTGAAAGTTCCAAATAAGATCCATATCCGGGGTGTGCTTGTTACTTAGTGCGTCTTACCCCCAACCCCCACCCCCGGGCCACAGCCCCACATGAGGATGTCACTGGAAACCGGAAAGCAGCTGTCTCCTGGTCACTGCCCCTCTCTGACCACCTCAGCCTTCAGCTCTGCCTCCTCGGCCTCCTTAACCCACATGAATTTGAAACCCCCCACTGGGAGGAATGGGTAGAGTATATTCACCTCAGACAGTGCAGCCTCAATATTTCTCTCCCCAAGCTTTGAATAAGGATCAGGCAGCAACGACTTTCACTGTGTGGCCTTGAACAAGGGATTGAATCATCTCTGAACGTCTGTTTGCTAATCTTCAGAAAGGAACTAATAATATCTATTTTTCAGAGTTGTGAGAATTAAGTGATATATTTTCAAAAACACTTAACTGCTAACAACTATTCAAATGAACCATATTATTACCAGAAATTATCCACAATTTACCTCATCTTAATCATAATGGATTTTTGAGAATACTTTCTTCATCAGCTTACTCCTGGCTTTTTCATAATCAGAGGCTGCTTGGGCTCCACTTCAGATCTTCTTGGTCTACCTTTTGCTCCAGCCCCTCTTCCAATGACAAGTTCAGTGGCAGTTTCACCAGCTTAGTACAGGTACTACCTGAGACAGCTTCACCTGGGATCTGCAGGATATACCTCCTGCTTCCTGCCTCCTCCAGCATGCACCATGGGATGCCATCAGAAACCAGCTTAGCCCTGACATGCACATCTCAGAAGTTAATACCCTTGGGACCAGCCTTAACAAATGGGTGATTGACAACCATTAGCAAAATACTCACTCCCTTTGTCCCACGGATGAATAGTTCTTGAAACACATTTTATAAAGCTCCTCAGAAAGTCCCAGCAATAATCAAGTAACAGTCCCCCATACCGGTGGCTACCTCAGTTACACATCATGCTTTTGTCTTTCCCTCCTTTCCTGGTCCCACTTCCTTGTTCCTCACTCCTGCTCCCTGAGATGGCTTCTCACCAAATTACCCGCATATAAGCTTTGTCTTCAGCTTTGCTCTGCAAAAGCCGAGGTAGAAGTATCCTCCAAAATATGTTCTTAAATAGAAATTATCCTTCAAAGGACTCCATCAAGAAAACAAAAAGATAACCCAAAGAATGGAAGAAAATGTTTGCAAATTATAGATCTGTTAACAGACTTGTATCTAGAATATACAAAGAACTCTTATACTCAATAATAAAAAGTAAAATAACCCTAGACATCTTTCCAGAGAAGATATACAAATGGCCAATAAGCAAATGAAAGGATGTTTAACATCATTAATCTTCAAGGAAATGCAAACCAAAACCACAATGGGATACTACACTTCACATTCACTAGAATGGCTATAATCAAAAGTCAAATAATTAAGTGTTAATGAGGATGAGGAGAAATCAGAATGCTCAGACACTGCTGATAGGAATATAAAATGGTACAACCACAAGGGCAAATAGTCTGGAAGTTCTTTGAAGTTTAAAAACAGAGTTAATATATGATCCAGCAATTGCACCCCTAGGTAAATACCCCAAAGAAATGAAAACATATGTGCACACAAAAACTTGTATATGAATATTCATAGCAGCATTATTCACAATAGCCAAAAGGTGGAAATAACTCAAATGCCCATCCACTGATGAATGAATAAAGTGTGGTGTATCCTTAAAATACAGTAATCAGCAATGAAAAGAAATGAAATACTGATTCATACTACAACAAGGATGAACCGGGAAACATTTATGCTAACTGAAAGAAGCCAGTGACAAAGGAACACATATTGTTTGATTCCACTTATGTGGAAGGTCCAGAGTAAGCAAATCTATATATATACAGAGAAAAAAAAAAGCAGATTGGTAGTTGCCTGGTGCTGCTGGGGATGGAGGGATAGAAGCGAATAGGTAAGGAGTGTAAGTAAGGTCTCTTTCTGAGGTAAGGAAAACCTTCTAAAATCGTTTTGTGCTGATGCATGCACAACTCCGAGAATATAATAAAAGCCATTGGTCTGCACACTTTAGATGGTTGAGTTATATGGAATATGTATTAGATCTCAATAAAGCTATTAAAAAATAGAGGTCACCATAATTTTTAACCTATGACAGCCAATAAATCGTGGTTGCTGCTCATTTTTACAAAACACCACTGAATTCTCCATTTGCCTTTTTCTTTGCCTGTGGGTAATTTTCAACTACTTCAAAGAGTAGCATCCAGAACAGAGAAAGTTTCTGCAACATTGTTCATTTCTACCTTTCTAGCTTTTTCATAATCCTGTTGTATTTCTGTTACCTATTATATAGGACATCTGAAATTTGAAAACAAACTCACCAAAATCCTAGCTGAGCATTATACTCACTAAACTAAAAGACAATCACATCTTCTCACCCAGTCCATACCATGCCCACATGGTCATCCATAATCACCCTCCCATCCCACACTCTAATGATTTAATTCATTAGATCATTAATGAATTAAATTAATTAAATTAATGATTTAATTCATACTCCCTCCCCCCCCCCACACACACACAATTAAATTCAGGTTTAAAATACTTTGAGACTAGGGGTCCCTGGGTGGCTCAGTCGGTTAAGCGTCCGACTTCAGCTCAGGTCATGACTCCCAGTTCATGGGTTCAAGCCCCGCATGGGGCTTTGTGCTTGACAGCTCAGAGCCTGGAGTCTGCTTCAGATTCTGTCTGTCTCTCTCTGCCCCTCCCCCACTCATGCTCTGTCTCTCTCTCTCTCTCTGTCAAAAATAAATAAACATTAAAAAATGGCTTTTAAAATACTTTGAGACTATTGTTCCTGACTATTGAACCTGTAGAAGTGAGTGATAAGATAGCTAAACACACAAATCCCAAAACACGAAATAAGAAGCAAGGTAAACAGCCCCATTTAGTCAATATCAGAAATGACACGGGAAAGATGTAGAGGTTGATGAAAATTCATCCACCTTGGTTTCACTATACGTCACTCTAAATAAATCTTATGTCTTAGGTTCTGCTTTGTATCTCATTCTTGGTGGAGAAGAAAATAACGAGTGTTCACCCTTTCTGGAAAATGATTATTTTACCATGTTTCAGCATTAACAACAGACATTTCTGGAATTTTTCTTAGTCAGATCTGAATCTTCTGAAATTCCATTGATGAGTATTCTCAGACTTCAACCAGAAGAAATTTATACCAAGACATTATTGTCACAGTAGAAAAATAAAAGATATATTGCCTACAGTCTTTGCTCTTGTAAAAGAATAGTTGTATTTTTAGATAGTTTGAGAATGGCATTGGACCTAAATCTTTCAATTTTAATATCAGGAAATATTGTTCCAACAGTGATCCCACATATCCAGTGAGTTAAAATGAGCTGACTTAACTGCTCAATGTCAGCATGTAAGCCTGATCCAGGAAAGATGTTCAAGAATTATGATGTTTCAGTGGATAACACTAGTTATTACTTCTATTATCCCTAGTTTCTGAATTTCCTTCCATCCTGGGCCTTAGGCCAGACCTGCTGGGAAACTATAAGAGAGAAGAAACAAAACTTGTTTATCATAATCTCTTTTCAAGCTGGGTACAGAGTTATCACAATTTTAGTTCAGAAATAGCCCAACTTAACTGCATGAAGGAGGCCTATCCCTCACTTCATCTTTTCCAATCTCGGGCCAGGAGGGTTTAGAAATACAATTTGCAGCTTTTCAACTTCTCTGAACTTAAAAAAAAAAACTTTAAAAAAATTCACCCCATCAGAAAAATAACCCTTCACTCCTCATATATAAATACATTTATTTATAAATTATATATAAATTACTCATGTATACTATCAACAGATACAAAACAGAAATCATAAATGAAATGATTAATATGGAATATACAATATTTATGATCTATTAATAGTACCAAACTGTTTTCCTCACACTAAAAATAATAATGTTTTAGTGAGGTAAAATAACACAGTTAAAGAGAAGTCAAACCACAGAATAGGGAAAGTGTCTGTTCTGCCCTTTTCTTGCTGTTCATTTGTGTCAGGATTATCTTCAATCTGTAATTGCTTTCCTAAAATATTATTAAGTCATTTAGCCATTTTGTAAAGGTTAGTTTAGCTAAAACTAGAGAACATAATCCATGATTCTTCTTAACCAACACAAGCAACATGCTAATTGTTAGAATATGCTAAAAACAAACCAAGAATGGAGGTTGTGACCACTAATGCTTCCATGTTGTAAAATTTTCCTTACGATGCATGATTGCTCAACATACAGTCAAGGTACCACAGTCAATTCATTAATTAAATGCGAGTAAATCTTAACTTGTATATTATTACATTATTATTATTAGAATTTTTAAAAGCAATGTTCTAACATTTTCCTCCTATATCCCAATGTATTTTACACTTACTATGGTATATGTTTATTCAGTTTGGAAACCACTGCTTTAGAGGTCAGCCTAGCTACAAAGTAACAACTTTTTGATTATATATCAAATCCTTGGAATAAATACACGTGTCATCAGAAATGGATTTTGCTGCATGTTACAAAATGCACAAAATAGAGTGGCTTAAACAAGATAGTTCATTCCTCTCTCACATAAACAAAGGTTGGAGATAATCTATAGCCATGAGCTAAATTGGCACTCCATGATGCCTATCTCCTGTCTTGTTCCTCTTCTGTCCCCATACATGCTTCCCTTCATGGTTCAAGATGGTTGATGGGCTCCAGACATCACATCTAAATTCTAATAAGCAATACAGAGAAATGAACAAAGAAAGACATTTCATAAGTTTCACCCAATAGTGTGACCGCATCCATTTGAGAGAAATTACTCCAAAGTCTACAACTGACTATAAGAAATAATCAGGGATTCCATTATGGAAGAGGAGAGCCAAGAGTCTAAGCCACAATGCATAAAGATGTATCAATACATACACAAAGAAACAGAGGAGAAGAAATGTTAACAAAGCTCCAGTCCAAGATGGCAGTGTAGGAAGACCCTGAACTCACCTTCTCCACAGAGCACAACAAATGATACTTATTTATGGCACAGTTCCTTCTGAAGAAGAATGGAAGGCTGCCTGAACAGCAGGAGAAAAGATGGATGAGAAAGAGAACAGCAAGAGAGAAGGAGACTCAGTAACAAAGGGAAGCCCCACCCCCAATGCTACAAACTGCAGTGGGAAGGGATAGTTAGGGACCAGGAACACATTCCTCCGTCATTGGACACAGGAAAAAACAAGCCATGTCTAAATGAGCAACTAGTGTATAAAAGATCCAGCCCTAGAACTGTACCAAACAGTGGAGGAGTATCTACAACTCTCTCTGGGTCAGAGGGTCTGGCAAGCGACATGGTTTACACTGCCCCCTCTACCTTGAAAACTCAGACCAGAGCAGGGTCCAGGTGCCCTAACCAGATTGTCACCTCAGTGAGGTCCAAGACCCTAGCCTACACCTGCCTTTGCTGTCCCACAGTGGCCACAGGGCTGGTTAGCACTCACCACAGCTTCAGACTTCACACCAAGGTAACAGGTGCAGAGCACCCTGGAACACTCCAGGCCCATACCACTTCAACTTCTGACAGTTTGCTAGCGCATTCCCACAAGAGCACTCCTGGACCTCCAAGCTTACACCAGTTTTGGATCCAGCACCTTGAAACCTCAGACCATGCGTGCTTTGGTTTCAGCCATCCTGCCAGGGCACCCCCTACATGGAGCACACCAGATCCTCCACCCATGCCAACCCTGGCTCTAGGCACCTGGCCAGGGTACCCGTTGCAATGAGCACCCCACGATACCCTGGCTTGGACCAACTTCAGCTCCAGCTATCCTGCCAGGGCACCTACTATGTGGAGTACCCTGGGACACTCCAGCTTGTGCATACTTCAGCTTTATTTGTCTTGCTAGGGTATCTGCTGGAGTGAGAGCTCAAAGACTACACCAATCTGTGCACACCTCAATTTTAGCTGTCCTGCCAGGTTACACACTGCATGGAGAGTCCTGGGACCCTTAGCCTATGACAGCCACAGCTGTTAGCCATCCAGCCAAAGCCAGACAGCAAAAGTTACCAAGCACACACATTCCACATAGGGGATGACCATACACAAAACCATTCCTTCAAGTTCAGAAGTGGCTATTCTAATAATCCATAGAAGCAAACACAGAAAGTCAAGCAAAATGTGGAGACAAAGGAATATGCTTCAAAATAATTAAATGAAATGGAGATAAGCAACCTGTCTGATGAAGAACATAAAGTAATGGTCATAAAAGTGCTCACCAGGCTGGAGAGAAGAGTGGAAGAACTCAGTGAGACCTTCAGTAAAGACAAATAAAACATGAAAAAGAACCAGTCAGACTAGAATACATAACTGAAATCAAAAATACATTACAGGGAACCAACAGTAGATTAGAAGATATAGAAGAATATATCATCAATCTGGAAGACAGGGTGAGGGAAAGCACCCGAGGTGAAGAAGACAAAGAGAAAATAATTTTTTTAAATGTGGATAGGTAAAGGAATTTCTTGGACAACATCAAGAGAACAAACCTTCATATCATAGGGGTCCCAGAAGAAAAGAGAGAAAGGGACAGAAAACTGATTTGAAGCACTAATGGCTGAAAACTTCCCTAACCTGGGGAAGAAGAGCCCAGAGAGTTCCAGATAAGAGAACCACACAAAAACACATTAAAATTAAAATGTCAAAACTTAAACACAAGAAAAGAACTGTAAAAGCAGCAAGAGAAAAACAACTTTTTATGTACAAGTGATTCACCATAAGACTATAAGCAGATTTTTCAGCAGAAATTTTGCAGGCCAGAAGGGAGCAGTATGATATATTCAAGTGCCAAAAGGAAAAAACCAACAACTGAGAATACTGTACCTGGAGAGATTACCATTCACAACTGAAAAAGAAATAAGAGTTTCCAAAACAAACAAAAGTTAAAGAAGTTTATCACCATAAACCAGCCTTAGAAGTAATGTTAAGGGGCCTTCTTTATGTGGAAAAGACCATAATTAGACTAAGAAAATTATGAATAAAAAGATGTAAAATATGATAGCATATACATAACACATGGAGGAGGGAGTAAAAACAAATACATAAAAGATGTTGGTTTAGAATGTGTTTGTACTTGAATGACCATCAACTTAATATAGACTGCTAATTATTTAGAAAGTTATATATGAACTTCATATATGTATGTAAACACAAACCCAAAACTTATAATAGATATACTAAATAAATAAATAAATAAATAAATAAATAAATAAATAAAAATAAAGTCAAACATAACACTATAGAGACTCATCAACCACGAAGAGACAGAGCAAGGCGAAAAGAAAAGAATAGAGAATAACTACAAAACAACCAGAAAAAAAAATTAACAAAATGGCAATAAGTCCATACCTATCAATAATTACTTTAAATGTAAGTGGTCTAAATGCTTCAATCAAATGACCTAGGGTTGCAGAATGGATAATAAAAACCAGACTTCTCTGCATGCTGCCTGCAAAAGATTCACCTTAGACCTAAAGACATACACAGCCTGAAACTGAAGGAATGGAAAACATTTACCATGCAGATGGGAATGAAAAAAAGTCAAGGTAGTAATACTTATATCAGACAAAATAGACTTTAAAACAAAGACAAAGAAGGGCATTACATAATGACAAGGGGATCAATTCAAAAGAAGATATAACAATTGTAAATATCAATGCACCCTGCATTAGGGCATGTAAAAACATAAAGCAAATATTTGCACACATAAAGAGAGAAACTGATAGTAATATAATAATAGTAGGGAACTTTAACATCCTACTTATATAAGTAGACAGATCATTCAGGCAGAATATAAATAAGGAAACATATCTTTGACACATTAGACTAGATGGACATAACATCTATATGCAGAATATTCCACTCAAAAACAACTGAATATATGTTCACATTCCTTTCAAGTATACATGGAACATTCTCCAGAACAGGTCAGATGTTAGGTCAAAAAACAAGTATCAATAAGTTTAAGAAGACTAAAATCACAGCATGCATCTTTTCTGACCACCTGGTATAAAACTAGAAATTAATCACAAAAAAAAAATTGGAAAAAGATATCAACACATGCTGGCTAAGCAACATACTACAAAACAACCAATGAGTCAACAAAGAAATTTTAAAAAATACATGGAGACAAATTAAAATGGGGGAACAAATGCTCCAAAAGCTTTGGATGCAGCGAAAACAGTTCTATGAGGAAAATACATAGTGATACAGGCCTACATCAAAAAACAAAACAAAGAAAAGCTCAAATAAACAATAGAAACTTATATCTAAAGGAACAAGAAAAAAAAAGAACAAAGTTCAAGGTGAGTAGAAGAAAGGAAATAATAAAGAGGAGAGCAAAAATAAACAATATAGAGACTAAAGAAACAAAACAGAAAAAAATCAATGAAACCAAGAGCTGGTTCACTGAAAAAATAAACAAAAGTAGTAAACTCTTAGCCAAACTCACCAAGATTGTAAAAAAAGAAAGGACCCAAATAAATAAAATCAGAAATGAGAGAAATAACAACTTATATCACACAAATACAAAAGGCTATAAGAGAATTCTACAAAAAATTGTATGCCACCAAATTGAACAACCTAGAATAAATGGATAAATTTCTAGAAACACACCATCTTCCAAAACTCAATCAAGAGGAAATAGAAAATCTGGGGTGTTATATGTAAGTGACAAATCACTAGATTCTACTCCTGAAACCAATATTACACTATTTGTTAACTTACTAGAATTTAAATGAACACTTAAAATTAATTAATTAATAATTAATTAATTAAAATAGAAAGAAACTCCAAACAGATCAATTACTAGTAACAAAATTGAATCAGTAATCAAAAACTACTAAAAACTAAGTCCAGGACCAGACAGACTCACAGGTGAATTTTACCAAACATTTTAAAAAGAGTTAACACCTATTCTCTTTAAACTATATCAAAAAAATAGAAGAGGAAGGAAAGCTTCCAAAAACATTCTATGAAGCCAGTATTACCCTGACATGGGTAAAAACACCACACACACACACACAATAAAAGGCACCACAAGAAAAGCTAGAGACCAATAATTCTGATGAAAACAGAGGCAAAAATCCTCAACAAAATATTAGCAAACTGCATTCAACAATACATTAAAAGGACCATTCATCACAGTCAAGTGAGATTTGTTCTGGGAATGCAAGGATGGATTAGTATTCAAAATTAATCAACATGATGCAGCACATCAACAAAACAAAGAATAAAAATCACATGATCATCTGATCAGATACAGAAAAACATCTGACAAAATTCAACGTTTGTTTATTATAAAAACTCTCAGGGCGCTTGGGTGGCTCAGTCGGTTGAGCGTCTGACTTCAGCTCAGGTCATGATCTCGAGGTCTGTGAGTTCAACATAATAAAGGCCAAATGTGACAAAACCGCAGCTAACATGCTCAGTGGTAGAAAAAAAAAAACAGAGCTTTTCTTCTAAGATCAGGAACAAGAGAAGGATGTCCACTTTCACCACTTTATTCTACATAGTACTGGAGTCCTAGCCACAGCAATCACATACGTAAAAAAAATAAGGGATTCATATGTGTAAGGAGGAAGTAAAACTGTCACTATTTGCAGATGATATGATGTTCTATAGAGAAAATCCTAAAGACTCCACCAAAAAACTATCTGAAGTAATAAATGAATTCAGTAAAGTTGCAAGATACAAAATCAATACCCAGAAATCAGTAGCATTTCTATATACTAATAAAAACGTAGCAGAAAAAGAAATTAAGAAAACAATTCTGGGGTGCTGGGTGGCTTGATTGGTTGTGTGTCCAACTCTTGGTTTCAGTTCAGGTCATGATCTCAAGGTAGATGAATTTGAGCCCTATGTCCAGCTCTGCACTGACAGCTCAGAGTCTGCTTGGGATTCTATCTCTCCCTCTCTCTCTCTGACCCTCCCCTGCTTGCACTCTCTCTCTCAAAATAATAAATAAACATTAATAAAAAGAAAACAACTCCACTTACAATTACACTAAAACTAATAAAATACCTAGGAATAAATATAACGAAGGAGGTAAAAGACGTGTACTCTGAAAACTATAAAACACTGAAGAGGGGCGCCTGGGTGGCTCACTTGGTTAAGTGTCTGACTTAGGCTCAGGTCATGATCTCTGAGTTCATGAGGTTGAGCCCTGCATCAGGCTGTACTGACAGCTCAGATCCTGGAGCCTGCTTCAGATTCTGTGTCTCCCTTTCTCTCTGCCCTCCCTGACTCACACTCTGTGTGTCTCTCTCTCTCAAAAATAAATAAACATTTTTTAAAAATGTAAATAACAAAACCAGTGAAGAAAGAAATTGAAGATGGCACAAAAAAATGGAAAGATATTCCATACTCATGGATTGGAGGAATTAGCATTGTTAAAATGTCTATACTACCCAAAGCATTCTACAGATTTAATACAATCCCTATCAAAATACCAACAGCATTTTTCATAGAACTAGAATAAATAATATTATAGTTTGTATGGAACTGCAAAGACCCTGAATAGCCAAAGCAATCTTGAGAAAGAACTAAGCTGGAGGCATCACAATTCTGGATTTCAAGTTACAGTACAAAGCTATAATAATCAAAACAGTATGGTACTGACACACAAATCAATGCAACAGAATAAAAAATCCAGAAATAAATGAGCATTTATATGGTCAATTAATCTATAAAAAAGAAGGCAAGAATATACAATAGGGAAAAGACAAGCTCTTCAATAAATGGCACTAAGAAAACTGGACAGCTACATGCAAAAGAATGAAACTGGGCCACTTTCTTACACCATACACAAAAACTAATTCAAAATGGATTAAAGACCTTGGGGCGCCTGGGTGGCTCAGTCGGTTAAGCGGCCGACTTCGGCTCAGGTCATGATCTCACGGTCCGTGAGTTCGAGCCCCGCGTCGGGCTCTGTGCTGACAGCTCAGAGCCTGGAGCCTGTTTCAGATTCTGTGTCTCCCTCTCTCTGCCCCTCCCCCATTCATGCTCTGTCTCTCTCTGTCTCAAAAATAAATAAACATCAAAAAAAATTAAAAACAAAAAACAAAAACAAAATGGATTAAAGACCTAAAACCTAAAAATCTCTCTAGGAAGAACAGTCAGTCATTTCTTCAACATGGGCTATATCAACATTTTTGTAGATATGTCCCCTACAGCAAGGGAAACAAAAGCAAAAATAAACTATTGAGACGACACCAAAATAAAAATCTTTTGCATAACAAAAGACACCATCAACAAAACAAAAGGCATCCTAGTGAATGGGAGAAGATATTTGCAAATGATATAGCTGATAAGGGGCTCATATCCAAAATATAAAAAGAACTTATATAACTCTACACCAAAAAACAATCTGATTAAAAGATGGGCAGAGGACCTGAATACACATTTTTCCAAAGAGGACATACAGATAGCCAACAAAGACATGAAAATATGCTCACCATCACTAATCATCATGGAAATGCAAATCAAAACCATGATGAGATATCACCTCACACTTGTCAGATCAAAAACATAAGAAACACCAATTGTTGCCAAGGATGTAGAGAAAAGGAAACCCTCAGGCACTGTTGGTTGGAAAGTAAATTGGTATAGCTGCTGTAGAAAACATTTTGGAGTTCTTTAAAAATTAAAAATAGAATTACTGTATGATCCAAGAATTCAATTTTAAGGTACTTACCTTAAAAAATGAGAATACTGGGGCGCCTGGGTGGCGCAGTCGGTTAAGCATCCGACTTCAGCCAGGTCACGATCTCGCGGCCCGTGAGTTCGAGCCCTGCGTCAGGCTCTGGGCTGATGGCTGGGAGCCTGGAGCCTGTTTCCGATTCTGTGTCTCCCTCTCTCTCTGCCCCTCCCCCGTTCATGCTCTGTCTCTCTCTCTCTCCCAAAAATAAAAAATAAAAACGTTGAAAAAAAAATTAAAAAAAAAAATGAGAATACTAATTCAAAAAGATATGTGCACCCCTATTTTTATTGCAGCATTATTTACAATAGCCAAGCTATGGAAGCAGCTTAAGTGTCCATTGTTAGATGAATGGATAAAGAAGTGATGTGTACATAAACGCACACACACCCACAGACACACACACACACGTGCGCACGTGAGATGGAATATTACACAGCCATAAAAAGGATGAGATCTTGTCATCTGCAGCAATATGGATGAAACTAGACAGTACTATGCTAAGTGAAATAAATAAAACTGAGAAAGACATAGATCATATGATTTCATTCATATGTGAAATATAACAAGCAAATGAATATACAAGCAAAAAAAAAAAAATCAGACTCAGACCTATAAATACAGAAACTGATGGTTGCCAGAGGGAAAGGGGTGGTGGATGGGCAAAATGCACGAAGGGGAGTGGTAGATATATTATTAAATGAATTATTAAATGAATAAACTTAATTTAAATGAATAAATCACAGAAATAAAGGTACAACATAGAACATAGTCAATGATGCTGTAACTGCATTGTATGGTGACAGATGGTAGCTACACAGCACAACGTACAGAGATGTTGAATCACTGTGCTGTACGCTTGAAATTAATGTAACATTGTATATCAACTGTATTTAAGTAAAAAATAATAAATTATTTTTAAAAAAGGAACAGGGGAGCTCTACCCTATAAGTATCTTTTTACTCTACCACTATGGTCCATCTGAAAAAAATCTTGATCTGCAAAATCTAGCCAAAATGGACTGTGGACAAAGATGTCTCTCAAAAAAAAAAAAAAAAAAAAAAACCAATCCAACGGTGAAATAATCAAGTTACACAAAATACATTTATAGTTCTCTTGACTGCAGTCTAGTCTGAGAACTATGGGATTAAACAGTAATGGAAAACTGTTTTGTTTTGGTTTTCTCAAAAACAACTTTATATGCCACCTAAGGGAGTACAAAGCTTTGCTTTAATAAGCACCTTTCTGAGCTTGGGTATACAACTTTACATGTGGGAGTCAGGCCAAAACTGAATTGCTCCATATAAGAGGGCAAAGGTGTCAACTGAAGGATGGCAGGAGGCAGAATCCAGTAGCAAAGGAGAGGAAACCTCAAAGTAGAGCACTGACTGGGAAATGCCCAAAGAGACACTCCCCCTGGCAGAACTACTGAGAAAAGACTTTGCTTAAAATGGATTTTACGTTGTTTTCCGTGGAGTGCAAGACATATATGCCCCCCTTCTTCTTTCCTCCTTCATTAAAATCTACTTTGCTTACTTATGCATTTCTTGTAACTGAGACAAAGTTGAAGTTATGAATTCTGTGTCCAGTTGGACTTTGGGCTCCAATAGACACAGAAATTAGAAGACAAGGAAGGATCAACATGAGAATGACAATAATAATGTGAAAACAGAGCCTTTCCCATTCTCATTAAAGCCAAATTTACATATGGTTAGGTAAAATTGGCAAGAGATTTTTCTTATCTTCCATGTTCTCACTAATAGATCCAGAAATTAAATATAGATCTACTTACCTGCTTTGAAACATTTTTAAATGCATTTAAAATTTACATTGAATATTTTGCTTTAGGTTAGAAAGCTTCACCATGCTGTAAAATCTTCAGGGTTCATTTAAATGAATGTGCTGTAGTTTAAAACATTGAATACGAAACTTCCTATAAATAGGATCTGACTGAACAGAGCAGAGACAGGAGAAAATGGGCAGAGAGAAAATGAGGCGAATTCAGGGCAGGAGGGAGCAGTAGTACACTTGCAGTAGGAAGAGAGCCAGGCAGCTCTGCACAAGTGAACTAAAAGTCGGAAAAGCCCACAAATCTGTGTAGGATCAGACTGGATCTTGGTCAGAAGGGAGATCGCTTCCAAGAGAGCTAAAATAAAAGGTCAGCATAGATAAGCTGAGGGCTAGGACAAACATCCCAGTAACTCAGGCACACTGTCTGTGCTGACACTGCGAGTTGACCAATCTAACTTCTATCCACAGCATCCCTATCCCATCCAGGGATTGGGCTACTGATGATCATGTGACAAGCCAATAAGATAGCAGAAGTTGCTGGGTAGGGCTTTCAGAAAAGCTTTCTCAAAGGGAGAGAAGCAGATGGTATGCATGTTGAGTTTCTCTTTCTCCCTAAAAAGTAAAACACACAAAAGTCATCTTATAACCATGTCAAGTAAAAAGCACATGCTAAGGATGGCAAATCCAGAAGACAGATGGAGCCTGGATTACTGAGACCATCTCTGAGTAGCTGCATTACCCCTTGGACTATGAATATGCAAACACCCAAAACAAACAAAACCCTTACCTGTTTAAAGCAATATTAGTTTGCACTCCTGTTACTTAACAGCTGAATGAATTAGTAAATGATTCAGACAGAATTTGGTGTCCAAAAGTAGGGTAGTGCAAGTAACAGAACCTAAAATATAGAATTGTCTGAGAGGAGATATTATCAGACACTAAAGACCCAGATATCCCAAGCTGCAATGTAGAGGACTTTGTTATGTGGTGGCAGAACACCGGGCCACACTATCTTGACCAATTTTGGAACGCAGACCCAGATTTCAACACAGGATGTAATTTAAAAATGGTAGAGACATTTCAGAATGTGTAAATAGGATGGTTAGTTGTCGCAATTTTCAGCCAAGTCCTACAACAACAACAACAAAAAGACAAACTGAGACTACAGCAAGTCATTCCACTTGCACAAGTGGAAAGTAATACAGCATTACTGAGATACACTCTTCCTTCAGCAAGCAATCAAGATTGACTGAGAGCCCCCAGTTGGGATTCTTGCAGGGTGAAAAAGCCAATTGCTTCTGTACCCCATAATGAAACTCTTACAAGTTGTGAAGTGCAGCCTTGACAGAAAATGAGGTTGGTGACCCTGGGCTTGCTAAGCACATCCCATTAAAAGTTCTCTGGCAGGAAGGATAGCCTACAGTAAAGGTAGTCATTCCACCCAAAAAAGATATTTCCAATTGTTATAAAGCAGCAGCCATTAAGCTAATGAGGGGGTCCAAACAGAAGCCAAAAGCCAAAAATTCTCAAGCTCCAAACTTAAAAAAATTAACTGTAGCTCCTCATACTTAAATCTACTGGAAACAGCTACACTAGAAGCCTACTAAGTTTCTGGGGGATCCAAACTGCCAACTCTCACTTGCAATGACTAGTAACAATATTATTCCCAGGTAATCAATCAGGACCATAAATGAGAATAGAATGCCATCAACATAAAAGAAATTCAGGGAACAAAAAACGAGAGAGAGAGAGAAACAGTTGTTTAAATTTCAAACATAATAACAAAATTTTTCAAAAACTCAATAGAAGAATCAGAAAGGTAAATTTGAAGAAATGAACCATAAGAGAATTTTGTAAAAAAGAAAAAGACATAGGAATGGAAAATGGGAAACAGAAAAATCAAATACTAAAATGATAAACTCCAGAGAGTCCAAGAATCAAATTATAGAAGAACCAAAAAGAAAGAACAGGGTAAGGAAAACAAGTATTAAAGAAATTGTTCAAAAAGTGGTCAGAACCAAAGACCACGTGTCCAGATTAAAAGAACCCATCAAGTTCTCAGCACTACATGAAAATGGATTTCCACCAATGCATATCATTACAAAGTTTTAACACAGGAAACAAAGAAGAAATCCTCCAAGTGTCCAGACAGAAAAAAAACAAAACAAAACAACAAAACAAAACAAACAGATCACACTCAAATGATCAGGAAGGAGAAAAACTTCAGTTCAGAAACTGGAAGCAGTCCTCTCAGATTCTGCAGGAAAAGTTATTTCAACCTAGAATTCTCTATCTAGCCAAAAATCCAGTCCAGAGTGTGTAGGCAGAAATAAAGACATTCTCAGACTTGTAAATCTAAAATTTTAACATTATGCACCCTGGAAGGCACAAAGGATGCACTTCATCAGAAAAGAGGGAGTAAATGTAAAAAGAGGAATGTTTAAGGTACAGGCAACAGGAAGTGCAACACCAAAGAAAAACAAAAGAAATCACATAGATAAGAATAAAAGGAGATCCTAGGACACCATCTATGCTGCCTCCGGGCAAAAGGCCACCTTCTAGTCCATACTGGAGAAGGTTATAACTCTCTGGGAAAGAAAGGAAGATGAATTTGATAGAATACATCATATGAATGAGATTAGAAACCTGGGAAATAATTTGAAGTTGAGTTATTGATAAAGACATAGAAAACTAAGCAAATCAGGGAAAAAGGCAAGTTTGAAAAAAACAAACCACTTTCAACCAAGAGACACAAAAAAATTGTTCAAGAAAGGAAATTAATCATAATTTATCTTAAAATTTATCTCTTAAAATGCATTATCATAATAACACAAACAACAAATACTGATTTAACAAAAATTATGTGTAAATACAGTATGAGAATGGAGACATGAGCATATGTGTGCTGGGGAAAAAATGGGGAAAAGAGGTGTATCTTCGTATCCCATAGTGGAAAATCAATTGACTAGTGTGTTTTAGACATGCAGAAATAAATGCCAGAAAAAATCAACTCTAAGAATTGAAAATGGTTGCCTCTGAGGAAGAGGAAATGGAAGGGCAGGAAGAACAGGGACTACTTACTATCTTTAACAAACTATTCACTTGGTAACTCCTTAAACTATGTGCCTATGCAACTTTGATTAACAATAAATACATTAAAATTCAATAAGAAGACAAACATCATAGTAGAAAAACAGGTAAAGGAATTGAGACATTTCACAAAATAAGAAATGACATAAATGCTATGAGATACTTTTCATATTACTATATTGAGAAAGAGCAACACCAACAACAATAGTACTTTGCATAGGGTATATAGAAACACGATCACACTACCGATACACGTAGAAATTGATATGGCTCTTAGTAGAGTTCTTCAGCAGTATTTACGAATCTTAAAATGTTCATATCCTTTCACTCAATAATTCCAGGCATTGCAATTTATCCTAAAGACATAATAAGAAATGTGACAAAGATTTATATACAAGGATAGTTATCATTACTTTGTTCATAATAGTAAAGAGCTGGAAACAATACATCCAACAAGAGCAGAATATATAAATACAATAGAAAATGCAGTATTTTACTCCTATTAAAAGTGATAATGTCGATCATATTGGCCTGGAGAAATATTCACACAAATTTTAGGTGAAAAAAGATTACAACATCATATACATAATAGGATCTCATTTTTGTTAAAAAATAACTGCAATATTGCATAAGTAAAATCAAAATATGTACAACAAAACTCCTTGTGCCTCTGTACACAGTGTTTCAGATTGTTTTTTTAGTTAATATATGTACAACACCCAAAATAGTAGCCGGTATACAGCAAGCACTACCCACAGATGTTGGCAATGACTAGCTATCATCATCTGTAGAAAAATTAGAAATTTTTCTACAATGACTACTTTTTATTTAGGCATTTAAAATTGAAATGGAAATAAAAAAAATAGCAAGGATCTCAGTAAGTATATAATTGGCATTCCCACCTTGGAAATTTTGATATACAGACAGAATACAGGGACTCCCATGTGCACGAAGACCATGTAAGTTCAGAGAGTAAATCATGACTGACTTATGATAATCATGACTCTTTTGAGCATGAAGACAAGGACTACCCTAATGACTTCACTAGAGAAGTTAGAAAGAAGTAGAAGAGAATACAAAAATAGGTGCCTCTACTAATCAAACTCCTGGTAGGTAACAAATGGCACAATCAAATGGAGTAATTAAGGGCAGTTCATTAAAGCGATCATTTACAAAAGTGTGGGCAAGGCTTAGGAAAACAAGAAATGGTGCAGTGTCCCAGGCCAGCAATAGCACAGTGTTACTAGGACACTTAAGCCAAAGGCATGACAAGAGGGAGCAGTTACCAGCACCCTGAGAAAATGGCTATCAGGAGGGGACCAATGTAAAGAGCTGTGGCTATGTGTAGAAAGTCACAATCAACCCACAACAACTTGGCCATGATAGAACCAGCAGACTAAGTACAGCTGTTGCTTCTCCTATCATTATTGATCATTTGATGGGGCCTCCCATTGCCCACACTTAATCAGAAGCCAGAGATCAAGGCAACTCATACAGGTCAGATTCCCTGTGCACAGAGTAGCATAAAGAATACAGAATGCTTCTGTAAGAGTAAATGTATTCAACAAAGTATCGATGTTGGGGTATGGGTTGCATTAGAGAGGAAGGTACTTGTCCATCCCTCAGTAGTAGTGTAGGTTGTTGCCCCAAACCTAGCAGGATATATCAGGTATCATGTAAAGGAAAAATTCTGCCACATACCTGTTGTTTCTCAAGTGACCTTACTAGCATCCTAATAGTTACCCCATTTGTTTCCCCATCTTTGCAGTAAAAACCATTGATATCATTTCAATCTCATTAGCTTGATGTAAGATCCAGGTACTCTTGGCCTTGGCCTCCAGTTCTTTCCTAGGTATGCTTTCTTCTCTCTTCATGGAAAAATATTGCTCTTAGCTCAGCTGAAATCACGTACAGGTAAATGCCTAAGTGACCACTCCAGCCTTGTGCATGGGACCGGAACATGCCATCCCATGCTGATCAGCCAGGATAAGCTAAGTCAAAGTATGCCAACATAAACACCACAATCTCAATGGCTTTTGACAGCAAAGTTTATTGCTTGCCTACTCTCTCATATGTAAGCCAAGGAACTATGTTCAATGTTATCACTCAGGAACCCAGTAGTTGAAGCCTCTTTCTTAACATGTTTTCCATGATCTCAGAAGCAAGGAAAAAACATGGTGAATTATAAATGGCTGTTAAAGCTTCACTTCATGGCAGTGACAAACATCAATCATTCTGCTCACATTTTATTATCCAAAAGAAGTCACATGACCAAGGCTAAGTTCAAGCTGGCAGAGAAAAACAATCCCACTATACACTCACAGTGAGAGAAATTTCATTTTTGAACAGACCCTAATGACTAACTTGTCTGTTCTATTCGTTCCGTGTTTTTCTTAGGAGACCATAACATTGAAAAAAATAAAATAAAACCACACTGTGAGGTCAAAAAATTGTCCTTAAAGCAGCAAAAGTTAGAAGAATTTATTATAGGTGTCAGCAAACACTTGAAACTAGTGTACCAAGTTGAGAGATGTGTTAGAAGCTAGATAAGGTCAAAAGACCTTTACAAACTAGTTCCTCCCTTCAGATTTCTCTTGAATGCAATAAATATTAATACCTTTGGTCATTCAGGAAGGGGAAAATCATGGGTAGAAAATGTGTCCTTGGAGAATAGACCTTAGAATAGAAACAGAAGGGGTCATATTATTCTCTCTGACTTAACGTGGTGTGGAAAACACAGACTCCCCCCATCTCCATGTAGCAACAGGACTGATTTTCTCACTCTAGGCCTCAGCTGAAATGTCATTTGGTCAGAGACACCTACCTGGCACACTTTATACCCTATGGTAACCCTTCCCACGATCCCTCAGTCTTTTCCTTCTGCTTAAATAGGCTTTGTCTTCATAACACTTATCACCACTCTATGTTTTGTATTTATCTCTTTCTTCCTACCCACTAGAACATAAACTTTGAGCACACGGAATTTTATATATCCCCAGTGCCTAGAAGAGTACTTAGCACATAGAAGGCACTTATTAACTGTTTGTTGAATAAATGAGGACATGAGAGCTCTATTAGGTGTTTACAGGAAAGGCTAGTCCTTACCTGTGGGAGGGACTCAGCAAGAAGACCTCTTTCCTTTGGAAGAAGCACATGCAATGAGCCTTGGGGTCACAGACTGAGTGCATCTATATTGAGCATACCATTGTAAGAATTTCTGAAGTGTAAGTCGTATACACTGATAACCCCATGCCTACACCAGGGCCTTGCCAAACTATTTAACCTGGTTTCAACTATTCCACTTTATTCAATGGAGAATAATGAGATCACAATATATGCTTTTATTACTCCATAGAAAATGGCTCTGGAGTGGAGCTAGGTCTCTAGCCAATGGCTCCCTTAACACCGTGCCATTCTCCTACAACTCCCATTAAACCTACAATCTTTCAAGTCTCGCCACCTTAAGAAGCATTTTCTGAACCCCAAACTAGGTCAAGTGCCAGGACTAATGCTCTTCTCATGCCTTGTAAACTTCCTCCATTGCACATTGCATACTTGGAGCTCCAACAAGTCAGGAACCAATCTGGTTGGCCTCCTCTCTATACCCATCACTTTACACAGTGTCTAGCATGTAGTACATTTATGTCAATATGTGTTAAATGAAAAGTTAATGTGGTGAATAAATGAATGATGAAGAACCTAAAAGAATGCATGTGCACATCAGACATTGTCTACATAATGAATATTTCCCTTACATATATGTGCTACTGTTATTCAAATGTCTGGAGATGCTTTTGATACTCATGAAACACAAATTTACTTTAAAGGTTTATTGAATTGGTAATAACATTTTGAAATTATGTATTTTCTCAATTAATGAGTGCTAAAAACACTACTATCATGTGAGGATTCCAGTGATGTTTTGATTTTTTTTTAAAAAGATTACTATGCTTGAAGAAGTTGCTAAATTAGTGAGCTAGGAGAAGACAATGAAACTAAATTCACATATAGAAAGGTGTGATATGGGCTGAAAATATACTGACCCTACTAAATATGCATACGACGTTTACAGAAAATTAATTCAGTCATGATTTGACTGACTCAGTATAAATGGAGAAGGAGACTCATGTTAATTCCTCTCAAAGACTATAGATTTTCATTTCCTTTTAATGGGAGTTTCTCAGAGGCAACACAGTTTTATATATTTTTTCCTAATGAATCTAACAATCTCCTCTTCACCTCCAACATAGACAAACACACAGCAGTAGACTGTTACACAATCTCACATATGTTATAACCAAACACAAACTCCTAAGGCACTGACTACAAAATGAGAGGATCTAGCCAGATAATCTTTAAGGTCTTCTTTTTAGGTTTAAATTTTATAAATTCTTAAGAAACCGACTTGAAAGGCAGATTTCATTATTACTCAAGGGAGTTTATCAATTAAAGCAACGATAATATGGTTAATCCAAAATTATTATAAATCCCATGAAAATAACCACATAGATTATTTGTTCCCACTATTCTTGCCTTGATCCTAACAGAATGGAGTAATTTTTTCAGAGAGGTGGGACAGTTTTCATCAGCAAACTACTAACAAACTTTGTAACCGCAGTGGTCTGTTGGAGTAAAGCAGTTACTAAGCACAAATTTGGAATCATGCAGACCAAGACTGAAACCTACTTCTCTGTCACTTACGAGCTATTGATTATTGGACAAATCACTTAAGACCTCCAGGATTATTTCTTTCACTACAAAACGGAGGTCACAATACCTACTTCACAGGATATATAGCACAGTACATGGCACTTGGGAAAAAACTAAATAAACGGCATCTTCCTACATATACCAGATATATTTTAACTTTATCTAGAGAAGATATAATAGAACACCTTACCTAGTCAATTCCTTCATTTCTAAGCTATAGAATATGTTGCCACTTTCAAATCTTGAAATGAGTACTGGTCGTTTTTAAGTTCCTCATCAATTATAAATAAGTTCAAATTATGTGAATTACAGGACCCTCCTCTGAACACTTGAATAAAAAGTACACTTTGTGCTCTGTATCATCATCCCCTGGATTGTATGTTCAGAAGACTCTAAAAGGAAGAGATTCCTTTCCTGCTGGTCTGATATCTTCTCATTGAGAGAGGGAGAAAAAAAATCCCTTGGAAGTTTTTACACAGAAGTCTAATATTTTAATGCATGACCTTAATGAAGAGACAATCTCCACACTCATATTTTGGTAACTGTAAGAAGACATACTTGAAGTCACATACACAAAGGTATGACATAGGCTGCAAATGTGCTTTGTCTCTACTGAGTAAAAATATATGGATTTTATAGCAATTAATTCAGTCGTGATTTTGATAATTGACTCCATGTAAATGGAGACATAGTCACCTGTAGAGTTAAATGATGAATACTTATATTTTCATGTCTTATCAACAAACTACAAGATTATTTACCGATGTCTTACACACACACACACACACGTAATTTTCATATTAAGAACCATCCATAATAGCCTATAAATCTGTATGTACACGAGTTTGAAAACTGAAATACCCTAAGAGAGAATTGTACAGCCCAGGGATGTTTCTTCAATTGCTCAACTGAGGACTTAAAATTGGAAGCCACCACTGGAGGCCCAAAGTTACATAAAGGAATCAGGTGAGTGAAATCCTTTTTGCAGAAGGCTCTGGCCAGACTATGCTCGTGGGAGAATCAATCTGAATTCTAGCCCCAAGGCTAGAAATGGAAAATAATAGAGCAATTTTTCCCTGGAGGAGAAAGCTTTTGATCCTAGCACCTATAAAATGCTATTGCCTCTGTTCTTTGAAGATTCTGATTTATCCAGGCTCTGAAAGGTCTGACTCTCAAACATAGATGAGGTAGCCAGGTTTATCAAATACCTGATGCTCCTCTTTTCTGTGCTACCTGCAGTCCACTGGGTTACTTTTAATGGGTGAAAGTACTTAGATGAGTTAAGAATAGATCCCAAGTTTATTTTGAGCCCAGTGGTTTTTAGTTTTCTCCCTTCTGACAAATATATCTTCCTACCACTGCATTCTGTTAGTTTTCTAACATTCAGACATTTTTAATCAATTTCTAGTTATTCCTATAATGGGATTTGAGCAAGAAAATGAGTGTGTGTGTATGTGTGTGTGTGTGTGTGTGTGTGTGTACTGTATTCAGTGTATTCTAAAAAAAGGATTCTAGCATTTCAAGTTCAAATTCCTCATTCCAAAAGGGAAATTCTATACAAAGAATAGGTTGCTGAAGGCATTTAATAAACAGCAAAGGAGAAAATGAGAAAAAATCAGACATTTAAAGATGGGGACATTGGCAAGTTTGATTTCTTACAGTTTACCTCAAAGAGAAGCAGGTCATTTTGCCAGAACAGAAATGCGTCAATGTCAGCTAAGTAAAGGGAATTCTTAATAGAACACGTTGAGAAGAAAGAGTAAGAGTACTGGACAAAAGGATATTTCATAAGGAAATAAAACATTTTGAGGCCACTGATCAGTTATCTAAATTTGTTCAATAGTTGTGTGATTGCTCATTGGATCTATCCTATTGGTTATTATACAGTTAAATTTTAAAGAAAAAATAAAATTTCAAATACAAAATATTCTTAAACATACTAGCTACATAAAAAAGGGATTTAAGGCTTTTTTTGTATTGATTTCAGTGAGTGATAGCCTATTACAAAGATTGTTTCATTTAAACATTAATGAAAGCATACCATGTTTTACAAGGCTTCTATTTCATTATTGTCTGTTCTAAATGCAGTATTTGTGTTCTATATAATGTACTCGTTGACTGTATTGCCAATTGATAGGTGCACAATGTACCATATAATTATGCATATGACGTATTCAATTACAGTGAGTTATTTACTATACACTGTCTCCAATTTGTATCACCTGTTTAATTTTAAAACATAGCTGTGTTTCCATAAATGTGAAATCATCACATGATTTCAAAATAAGGTACCGGTATCAATTGGGCCCAACACTAGTGAAAATGTACCTAATCTCCATTTCTATACTAAATGAAAGAATGTATGCACATTAAAATGGGTATATCAGGGGTGCCTGGGTGACTCAGTCAGTGGAGCTTGCAACTCTTGATCTCAGGGTTGTAGGTTCAAGCCCCACACTGAGTGTAGTAGTTACTTAAAAAAATAAAATCTTATAAAAATAAAGAAATAAAATTGTTATATAAAATCTATGGATTTGGAACTCCGTGATGGCAGATCAAATTAAATTGAGCAAGAAACAGATTAGCATATATGCTTACTCAGTATGTGTGCACATAGAACCAGAGCTTTCCATCATGGTCACTGACCAGAATCTGCTACATGGAAGCTCAATGAGAACAAATATTTAAAGAACAGAGGGAATGTAGGGCACCTGGGTGGCTCAGTCGGTTAAGCATCCAACTCTTGATTTCAACTCAGGTCATGATCTCACGGTTCATGGTTTTGAGCCTCATGTTGGGCTCTGTGCTGACAGTGCAGAGCCTGCTTGGGATTTTCTCTCTCCATCTCTCTCTGCCCCTTCCCCCCTCAAATAAATAAATAAACTTAAAAAAGAACAGATGGAATGTAACTCACCAAGTTTCTACCCAATATTGTGTATTCAATAATAATCTTATTAAATACATGGACATAGTTGAAGGTCATCTAAAGAATTATAGTTATTACTACTTTCCTCACATTAGGTTGTCAATATAATTAATATCATTATTTGCAGGCTTCTACTTCTAAACTTTGGTGATAAACCATGTGAAGTAAACATATTTTATATACTTCATGGAAGTGGATATCAGGACACTCTAACTGATCACTGTGTGAATCCTCTAAAGTTTACCTCCCTTAAAAAATAAAGTAAAACCCTTCTAGAAGTGGGGTATGAATGTGGTGAGAGAACAGATGCACTTAATTATCATTTATTCTCTCAGGCAAATAGTCCACTTCAGAAAGAAAACACCTTCTGTCAAGGCAGCATACCTCTATGGTAGAAGTTTAAAATTTTAGAATTGTAGAATTCAGCCTGCTATTGCCTGCCTTCTACTCTACTTGTAGTCTAGTCTTCTGTCTTTTCAGGCTCCCCAGCTTCTCCACACAGCTCTAACTTCTGCCACCGCCCACATGCAGCCTGTTTCCTACGGTGTGAGTTACATCACAGCCATTATCATTTCATTTATTATTATCCAGAAGCAGAGGCATTTGTAGTTTTCAACACTGAGTTGTTAAACATACATGCATTTCATGACCATTACGTGTCAGATACTTTACTTGTCACTGGAGACACAAATGTAAACAAGAAACTTTGACTTGCTCTAATGGCACTCAGAAGCTATCATGGCAGTGGGGCTGGGGAAGAAAGGGGAGAAGACGGGAGCAGTGATGTGTGGAGCCAGAAACCCAGCCTCCATCTACAATGCTGGGAAGAAACCCAGTAATGGCAGAATGTGTGAGGCAGCTATTGCTGCTGTTGGCTGGCTCTGTCCTTTTTATCCACTGAGTTGCCAGGCCAGACTGCTAGCGTCCCCTGAAAATGGCCTTTAGCAGTATCCTTACCCACAATCTGGATTTCCAATGCCAGCCATAATGCTAAATATCAAGTGTCAAGCACCCTCTATATTCAATTTAATCTTTAAGCCATGGCACAAGAAGGAACTAAGTCTTCAACTTCTTTTATAACTTTCCAAGCAACTTCATTCAGTTCCCCAGGCACATTCCCTAGGGATATAATAGATGTAACTAGCTACATTTTTTAACTGGGCTTAGTTGAGAAACAGTTTGAACTCATCCAGTTTTACATTAATTTAGATTCTGGAGTTCTATCTGAAACAAAAATATCTACTGAGTGTAGATAGTGATAGATATTCATGGATACTTGAATCGAGCTGATAATTTTATACGTAATAGGAGGTTCATCCTGTACCTAATTTGTGGACCTCTTTTGTTTTGGAATGGTCTGTACTCATTTAACCTGCTGTTAAAAACACAATGGCACCCAGAGAGATAGACAGTTTGGGAACCACTATTCTTTCCCCAATTACAACAAACAACATTAGAAGTTAAGACATGTGAAAAAAACATTTGGGAATGTGTATGTATATCTCCTGAAGGCAAAATGACTAGAAATGCCTTAAAAATGTCATGAGTGGGCCACTTACATTCCCAGATTCATGGATGTTTTTTAAGCCTACGACAAACTTTATTTTGAGAATAAAAAAAAAAAAGGTGCTATATTCAAAATTTATCAACAATTCCAACTTCAAATTTATATGTACAAAAGTTTC
The DNA here is from genome assembly GCF_016509475.1 of Prionailurus bengalensis. Lineage (NCBI taxonomy): Eukaryota > Metazoa > Chordata > Mammalia > Carnivora > Felidae > Prionailurus > Prionailurus bengalensis. Next base: position 91,528,737 of record NC_057348.1, on the reverse strand, counting down.
TAATGTGGGAGCATAATTAAACTTATTGTGCTGCATTCTATCTAACATTTTATATTATTATCCTAATAACTTAAAATATGTAAGGAAATGGTACTTCATAAAAAATATTTAAGCTTTTAGGGGTGTGTGGGTGGCTAAATCAGTTGAGCATCTAACTCTTGATTTTGGCATAGGTCGTGATCTCACAGTTCGTGGGATTGAGTCCTGCATCGGGGTCTGCACTGTTAGTGGGATTCTCTCTTTCTTTCTCTCTCTCTCTCTCCCTCTCAAAATCAAGTAAATAAACATAAACCTTTAAAATATCTATATCTATATCTATATCTATATCTATATCTATATATAGATATAGATATAGATATATATATATACATATTTAAGCTTTCCGACAATTTAGCGAGAACACCCATACCAAAAGTGGCACAAAAGATCTTTTCGTTTTCTTTCTTAGATTAACTTTATTAACCTATAATTTACATAAAATAAAATGTATCTATATTATGTGTGCAAGTCCTATATGTTTTGATGCATGTGTACAGCTAATCAATATCAAAATCCAGACATGGAACATTTCCAACATTATACTTCTAGGCACTCAGTCCCCAATCCCCACGCCCAGGCTACTAATAATCCACTATGTAGGTCAGTCTCACCTGTCTAGAATTTCATATAAATGGAGTCACACAGCATGTATGCTTTATGTCTGGTTACTTTTACTCAACATAATATTGTTGAGACTCAATGTTGCATGAATCAGTAGTTTACTCCTTTTCATGGCCTACTGGTATTCTATTACATGATATGCCACAATTTTTTTTATCCATTCACATGCTGATAGACGTTTTGGTTGTTAGGTAGTGGCATTCTGTCATTGTTCTCACTACAACTGCATGCACACACATGTGTGTGGGCTATAGTGAAGGGAGAGGTGTGTGTGTATAAGGTGTGTTTTTGTGTAGTGTGGGAGATGCAGTCTTTGGTCATGTATAGGCTAGACGGAGAGTGAAAGCGAGGAAGGAATATTTCTAGTTACTCTAACTGTGGAATTTCTCCCCCAAATTACACTTCTGGGGAAATTCCCCAGCCTTTGACTTGCTTAAATGAACTAAGAAGTCTTTTTGTTCTAAAGGTTTTACCATTGGTGGTTCAGGAGAGCAGCCATGGATGACTGGACTAACATCAAAGTGTAATATGCACCGAGTTCTAACATGGTGGTCCCTAGATGATCACACCTGATGCTCTCCTAAATGGTCAATGGTCACTTCTTTTTTTAATGTTTATTTGTTTATTTTGAGAGAGAGAGAGAGAAAGGATGTGTGCATGTATGAGCGGGAGACAGACAGAGAGAGAATCTTGAGCAGGCTCCTCAATGTCAACGCAGAGCCAGACCCAGGGCTCAATCGCATGAACTGTGAGATCATGACCTGAGCCAAAATCAAGAGTCGGACATTTAAACAACTGAGCTACACAGGCACCCCTGAGATGGCCACTTTTAACTGGTCTTTCAGGAAGGCTATTTGAGAGGGAAAAAGGGTTAGTTTTCCATAAAGAAATCTTGCCAAAGACCTGAGGATGCCAACAAGGTTGTTTGCTGACCCACATGGAATTTTTCCTTTTCTGAGACTTTTTAGAGTAGGTGATGGTCAGTTCACTGGGCCTCTATATCAATTTCCTAGGGCTGCTGAAACATATTACCACAAACTGAATGGCTTAAAACAACAGATACTTATTTTTTCACAGCTCTGGAGGCTACAAATCCAAAATCAATGTGTTGGCAGGATGGCACTCCCTCCAGAAGCTCTAGAGGAGAATCCATTCCTTGCCTCTTCGCTTTTGGCACCTATCTGTGTCATTCCTTGGTTGTGGCCACATCTCTCCCTTGCTGCAACCTCACATTACCTTCTCCCCTGTGTGTCTTGTGTCCTCTCTCTTTGTTGCTCTCTTATAAGGACACAAGCAATAGCATTTAGGATGCCCCCCTAAACACTCCAGAGTCATCTTATCTTAAAATCCTCAGGGTAATGACATATATAAAGACCCTTTATTCGAATAATATAACATTTAAAGTTCCAGGAATGAGGTCTTGCTATCTTTGGTGAGCATTATTCAACCCACTGCACCCAAGGCCAGTTTCTCTTGTCTCACAAAGTCACTGGGCCTAGCTGAAACTCAGTGCTCTCATGTACAAAAGGTAGTCCACATACAGTTCTTTACATACCAACAAGTTAGGTTCCAAGTTCATCTGTTTATAGTTCAAAGTGACCAGAGAAAGATTTGATTTTGCAGGCCCTAATGCATTTCTACAACATAAGAGTGTTAGTTTGTTCCTTCAAAGCTATATATACATAACTGCATCCAAATATAGTATTTTCCTCCTTACTGCCATGTATATATTAATTTATTAGTTCATTCCACAAAGACTTATTTGCCTATGCTTTGCCCAAAACCCTCTGAGGCACCAAACAAACAAGATTCCTGCCCTCAGGGAGTTTATATTCTAAAGGAGACAGTCTCTAGGTAATTGTGCTCTCAGGCAATTGGGTAAGATAGGAAAGGAAGAAAAGCCAGTGAAAGGATGTAGCTAGAGAAATGGGGGCTCCGTTCTGCCAGAACTGTCAGGAACGCATCCCATCATTGTCCAGTAGAAAGACAGGAGCCTGGAATGTTGATCCATGGGCTCCTACCCACCGTTAGGGGAGGGTTATCTCCAGGATATTAACTTCTGTATACTTTGGGTTGCACTTGGGTTCAGTGTGACCAAGCTCCTGCCAGTCCAGAGAAGGTTCTGGGACAGAATACATGTACTCTTGAGGGTGACGCTAGGATGTGAGGTGAGTCTGTGCCAGCACAGACTGGGGCTGCAGTGTGTGTGCAGGTGTGGCACACACCTGCAGACTGTGGCTGCAACGGAAATCAACACTGGACTGGGGGTGGGGGGGACATGACAGGGGCACCAGAGGCATCTGCTACCCTCACCTTACTGGCATTTTGCACATTATCTCTGCCTCTATACTTCCTGCACACAGTATAGTTAAGAATACTTGTGAAAAACTCAAAACTAAGCACAAAGACTACATCACAGTGGACTGTGAGCAGCTACAGAGGACCAGAGTAGCTTCATGGTGCACAACCACCATCACCATCTGTTGGTGGAAAACAGAACTGAAATGCTTTTATTCTGCAAAGTAGCTCTGTTTGGATTCGGAAAGGTTCATAATTAAAAGTTTGTAAGCAGAGAAATCTCTGTCATTCTTTTATCTTACAGGGTTTTGGTGAGGCATAAATAATATGATTCATGGAAAATCACTCTGTCTATTATAATACATTATATAGGGTGCCTGGGTGGCTCGGTCAGTTAAGCATCCAAACTCTTGATTTCACCTCATGTCATGATCTCAGGGTTTGTGATTTCTAGCCCCACACTTGGCTCTGTACTGTCAGCGCAGGGCCTGCTTGGGATTCTGTCTCCCTCTCTCTCTGCCTCTCCTCTGCTTGCTCTCTATGGCTCTCTCAAAATAAATTAAAATAAACTTTATTTTTATTTATTTATTTTTTTAATATTTTAACGTTTATTTATTTTTGAGACAGAGAGAGACAGAGCATGAATGGGGGAGGGGCAGAGAGAGAGGGAGACACAGAATCGGAAGCAGGCTCCAGGCTCTGAGCCATCAGCCCAGAGCCTGATGCGGGGCTCGAACTCACAGACCGTGAGATCGTGACCTGAGCTGAAGTCGGACGCTTAACCGACTGAGCCACCCAGGCGCCCCTAAAATAAACTTTAAAAAAAGATTTTTTAAAAAACATTATATAAATGCTAGGTTTTACCAATATATAGGAGGGTTTAAAGCCTCACCTCTGTTCCTAGCCCAGATTAAAAAGCCATTGTAGCCAGATACTCAGAAGGTATCCTAAAGTTTATAGAATGCTTCTCTTATCGCTCTTAGTTTTTTTTGCCTTCTGCATGGAACATCCTTTGTGTGATACCCACTTGCTAAGAGTCAAAGTCCAGGTCAGATGTCACTTAAGAAAATAGATCATTTCTTTCCATTTATTCCTTTTGCATCATCATGAACACACCACTTGCCATAATACACTGTAGTTCATTATAAACATTTCTCTGGCCTCATTCAATAGTGAACTTCTTGAAGGCAAGGACTATACCTGATTCCTCTTTGTATGCCTGGCACGTAGCATTATATTTGGCATATAGTATGCATTCGATAAATGTTTGTTGAAATTGTTGAATTAATTTGCCATCATATAACAACAGCCTCCTTCCTACTTAGCTGTGTCTCACAGCAAGCAGCCAGGCCCAGCAGGGTGGAGGAGATGAAGGGAATTCATCTAAAATCAATTTATTTGGGGAGAAAATGTACTGTATTCAATGAAATGATTCAGTTTCATCTTTCCTGTACACAGCTCCAGAGCTGTACATGATCATAATTTTATGTCAAATACCAAGTCCCTTAAGTCATGTGGAGATATATTACTTTTTGTACACAGTAGAACCCTGTAAAAATAATACTAACAATCCCACAGGAACTAAATCCCAGAATTATAGGAAGTGAAAATATTAACAGCTCACCTGGTAGTAGCTGGATTTTATATTGCTTAAAAAAAAAACGAACTAACAAAAAGCTCCTACAAACTTATAGATACTTAGATATTGCACATAGTCTTAAAATTATCAATTTTAAGAAAATGAAAGACATCACTTCCAAAGCAGAGAAAAACCTATGGTTCATTTTAAAATCAGTAGGCTCCATTTTAATTAAAATGATTGCAGACCAGAAGACCACTCAAGATTGTTGTGATGACGTCATGAGATTCTTCCCTATCTCTTCTGAAACTAATGAGAAATACTCGGGATATGTCAAGCCGTGGATGAGAAAAATCTGTAAACCGGACTGCGCGATAACAACTTTGAACTGGAGAAAGGACACGTTGAAATGAAGCGTCCTAATTGACTGGAATGACGCCCAAGAGGAGTTAGTTTAATGTAGCCATGCTAGAGAACATGTTTTCTTACCAGGAGATGAAAACAGCTGCCAAGTAAGATTTAGAAAAACAGAAAAAAAAAAAGATTTTTTTCCCCCTTTGAAGTTCAGTGATGGTCTTCTCTGCTCAAATATCAAGGGCTTGGCTAGTTCATTTGCAGTATCATTTGAATATGGGCAAAATCAATGGCTGTAGAGTAAAGAGTAACTCCAGCCATCCGAGACAAAGCTGTGATGCAGGTGGCCTTCTGTTCACTCCTCTCCCCCTCCTGTGCCTTCATCTGTCCCTCCGCTGAAGAGGGGCAATGGCAAAGCCACTCCACTCCTCACTCTCTTCACTCCTTCTCCTACACCTTCTGCCCAAATGGGCTGACTTCCTTCATGGTTCATGCCGCAGTCCCTTTCAACTTACAGCTCCCTGCACTGGGCATGCTGTTATCAAGCAGGCATTTGCTCATGTGCTATTGCCTCAGAGGCAGCATTTATTTTTAATAGAGGTTTTTCTGGAAACCATCATTAGAGTCATTCCAATGACAGCTTCAGGTCGAGGCAGTAAGGAAGATATTTTCTGAAAGTCCTTTTAGCACCCGCCAGGTCACACCATAAGCAGCTTGTCCTTCTCCCTTCTCCCAGGGGAGACTACTTGATCAGCCAACAGAAGGACAAATGTTCTCAGGCCTTGATGACTCTCCAGGAGCACTCTGGGGGAGGCCCCGGGACAGTGGTCCCCATGTCCTTGTCCCAAAGGTCTCTTTATTATTTTCATCCCACAATTCGTGCCAACTATTCATGAGGAAATAGTGAAGCAGCTCCTGAAAACTTGTTAATAAAATTACTGCCAAGAGTCAGCCAGGAAAACTCACAGGCAAAAATAACTCGTTGTTTTCATGAAGTAGCATCGGGAATGATTTGGGGACAAGGGACACATACTCCACCTTTTCCCCAGAGGAACAAAGGGAATTTATAGCAAATGCAATTATTTGGAAAATGTTATCCAAAAATCAAACAAAAGAATTCAGGAAGAGGGAGTATCCTCTTGTTGTTGTTGTTGTTGTTGTTCTCCCTGAAATCCCTTTAAAGGGATCGGTAGTTCATTCACGGCCCTGGTTCTGTTCTCTGAAGCCGTCTATCGCCTGTTTTCTCTCTTCCTTCTCCGCAATTGCCTCTGCTTTCTTCACATCAGCTTTCAGAACTTATGGAAAAGGCTGGATGGGAAACAGAGTTCTGGGGCTAAGAGGGGCAACCATACCCTTCATAGAATATGTGCTCAGACCCAAGGCCTCCACACATGTGTCCCTTCTACAAAATGTGTTAGCCTCCCTCTGCCTAGGGTTCAAAGAATTCTAAAAAGAATGTCCATGAATGTATAACTGCAGACACCAGAAACACTAAATTCAAACACAGAGAAATAGTTATCTACTCAGGGAAAAAGAACTTTGCAATTATATTTCACTAAACTGAAGTCAGCCAACTGCATTCTGACCTTTCAGGAAAAAGACAGACAGTCAATATAAATATATGCAAGAAAAAGTGAAACCTGAAGACACTGTAAGACCCTAAGGTGACAGATTCCCAGGACTTTTCAAGTGAGGACACTCTGAATGTGACCAAAAGGGGTACAAACTGTTGTCTGGACTATAGAAACTGATTCATCAAGCTTCACAGTGGTCTAAAATAAATATTTCCTTTTTTTTTTCTCCTGAATCCAGGACCTCAAGCATTCTTTTTGATAATAAAATTGAACTAATTTTTCTAAGTCCCTCAATACCAGAAAAACAGATATTCTGAATAACATACACAAGCATTCTATCATTGGAAAAATGTTACCACCCTTAGGGTTTTTATAAACCCCAAGTTAGCCATAGGGTTTATACACCTTCTCATGTAAGCTTGGTTGTCTGTTATCACGATACTCTGATTTTGTTCCTAGTTCAAAGCTGAGGACCATACCCCTAATAACTTCCCCAAGAAATAAAAATAGCTACCATTTGACTTTTTCTTACTATATGCCAGATATTCTCTAAGCAATTTATATACATTAATGTATTTTACCCTCACAACCATCCTATACAGTAGGAATTATTATTCCCCCCATTTACAGATGAGGAAAAATGAGGAACTTACTTATGATAACAGAGCTGGTAAGATCCTGTGTCCTTAAGCCCTAACCAATGCTGCTGTTAAAGGGGCATGTGCATTGGCAGCCCTTGTCTGAGCCTCGAAATTAGTTTATTCAAGTGCGGCACCTTAAGTTGTGCAAAATTTTTTAATAAAAAATTTGTTAAATTTTGAGTAAAAATTATAACTGACAGGAAAGAAGTAAAACTTTTCCTCATGTTTTACTTGGTAATATTTGATACTCACAAAAAAAAACATATGCAGCATTGTAAGCCATAAGCATAATCATCCCTACTTAATTACAATATAACCTTCACCACCGCATCCATCTGTGTGCTCTGTCTAGATTCCATTCCCTTGTATGGGGACCCCCCCATTTCCACCCCATAAAAGAAAGAAATCACTATACCAAATTTTGCATTAGAATTCCTATCTTTTACATTGTAGTGTGTGTGTGTGTGTGTGTGTGTGTGTGAGTGTACACATACACATGTAAATATACACGTTACTGAGCTTTAGAAAATAGTATGTTGCATGTATTTTTCCTTTCCTTTTCCATCCAAATTTATTTCCAAGTTTCATCCACATTGGTGCATGTTTGTCATACATTCAGTTCACTAACTTCCCCTAACTATTTCCCAGTCTGAAAAGTTAGGTATAAGTGATTTACATACAAGTCAGCTCCTTTATAGAGATTCTAGAATGGAGGAATAACTGAGCTCATTAAAAGACAGATGATTTGTTTAAATGGAAAGGAAGAAGGTGAACATTTGAGAAAAAAAGAGAGAAGCATAATACAAAGGCAGGAAAATTCAAGACCTATTCAGGTGAAAACACATGTTTGCTTAGAACAGTATGTTGAGGCTGGTGGAAGACAGTCATGGTGACTGAGAAGGAACAGTCAGAGATGTGAGGAAAACAGGGAGTGCAGTGTGTGTGGAGCAAAGCGAGGTCTGGTTCAAGAAATAAAGGACAGGGGCTCTGGGTGGCTCAGTCAGTTGACCACCTGATTGGTGGTCTTGATTTTGGCTCAAGTCATGATCCCAGGGTCGTAGGATCAAGCCCCGTGTCAGGCCCCACACTAAGCATGAAGCCTGCTTGAGATCTCTCTTTCTCTCTCTCTCTCTCCCTCCCTCCCTCCTTCTGCCCCTCTTCCCTGTTCACATGCTTTCTCTCTCTCTCTCTCCCTCTTTCAGGAAGAAAGGAAGGAAGGAAGGAAGGAAGGAAGGAAGGAAGGAAGGAAGGGGAAGAAAGAAAGAAAGAAAGAAAGAAAGAAAGAAAGAAAGAAAGAGGAAGAAAGAAAGAAAGAAAAAGAAAGAAGGAAAGAAAAAAGGAGAAAAGAAAGAAACGAAATAAAGGAGATAGTCAACTGAGCTGAAAACTGCCGATAAGAAAAAAGTATCCCTTGGGTCTTCAACACTACTGTCAAGCCATCTATTTAGCACTCAATTCATCTACTGCTCCTTGTTCTGATTCCACAGTCACCCAATCACTTTCTGATTAAGAACTGATTTTACATGCAATTCTTGTAGAGGAAGAATTCATCCAGAACAAGGACCTCAAGTATCTCTAGTTCCTCTGCGAAGATATCTTATAATAAACTAATAAAGCAGTTTCTGGATATGAATGCTTCCCATACATGATTACAGGAGTTTATTTGTTTGCTTGGGTTGCTTTAATAAAATACCATAGACTGGGTTACTTAAAAAAAAAGATATTTATTTCTCAGAGATCTGGAGGCTGGAAAGTCCAAGATCAAGATGCCGGCCAATTCAGTCCCTGATTAGAGCGCTCTTCCTGGTGTGTGGAAGGCCACATTTTCTCTGTGTCCTCATATGGCAAGAAAGAAAGTGCTCGCTCTTCTTCTCCTTCTCTTTCTTCTTCTAAAACCACTAATCCCACCATGAGGGCCTAACTCTCATGACTTCATCTAACCCTAATTACTTCCCCAAAGTCCCATCTCCAAATAGCAAAACACTGGGAATTAGGGCTTCAACATATAAATTTTAGAATAGAATTCAATCCTTATCAGGGAAAAATGTGGGTGTTCCCATGTGGCCATAAAAGCCTCAGCACAAACTACTACACAGGCATCTGTGTTCTAATCAGCACTGAATGTATAATGTGAGCTCATCTCAAGTCCTGATCATTCTTTTCTTGCAAAATGCACATCTCCGAATTCATACTGTTAGTAAAATCTGGAGTTTGGCACCTGAACAAAGTCAGTACCAGGTAAGAGTTGACCTGTCTTCAAACAGCTTCCGATTGGTAACAATCATAGGTGAAATCCATCTACTGAACTGTGGAGAGCTTCAGCCTCCTTGCACAACAAGAATTATACACATTTCCCTATGTATAAATACCGCTAGGACACAGGAAGTTCTAAAGCCATTTTCAACTTGCATTCATGAAGGAATCGAAGTAGCCCCTCAGTCACAGCAATCAGAGAAGCCTTCTCTTTCTGGATCTATAGTCCTCTACTTTGAGTTCTGGTGATCATTTTTGTGTGTTGTGTGCAAGTCCAATTCTAAGTTCTCTAGCAAATGACACAAAATGTTTCATTGTTGCTTATGCATGCTTACAGTAAAATCCCTAAGCACCAGGTTTTACTAACTGATTTATACTCTGCCTTCCTCTAACATGTTCTGCAAAACACTGGCTTCCTCCTCTACTTGCCAAAAGAAAAGGCTGAATGAGTCAGTGACTTTGTTTTCCCCAACTAACCTCAGTATGTTCCATCTTTGTTCTCTCTGCTCTGATCAGCAATAGCATTCTTCATATTTTGACCGTACCAAAGCATTTTTACCCTTTTTTTTCAGGAAATGTTACTTCTTTGATGTCAAAACCAAAATGCTTTCTTCCCCCTGGTTCAGCATCTGAGTATTTGCATTAACCAACCCTCTGCCCACAATACCCACACCCACCCCATACCTGCCAACAGGGCTCATAGGGCTCAGCAAAGTTTCATTAATATATATATGTTAATATATATTCATATTTCATATATGTTAGTATGTTTTATTTATCCCAAAATCAACTATTAAAAATTGACTTAATAATTTCATTCCTAGACTCTTGGAAGGCTACGTCCATGCATGTTCTCATAACAACACGGTTTTGTACTTAGTTGAGCAACTTTTTTTTTGTTTTAAATTTTTTTTAACGTTTATTTATTATTGAGAGACAGAGAGACACAGACCGTGAGCAGGGGAGGGGTAAAGAGAGGGGGAGACACAGAATCTGAAGTAGGCTCCAGGCTCTGAGCTATCAGCACAGAGCCCGACGTGGGGCTCGAACTCCCAAACTGAGAGATCATGACCTGAGCCGAAGTCGGTCGCTCAACCAACTGAACCATCCAGGCGCCCCAAGCAACTTTTTTTAAAATAAAATTTAATAGAATATGTCTTAATTTTTCTGCACATAGACTTCATTTCTACATTTCACTCTTGGCTGGCTAACTCTCCAAAGTTTCTACCCCCTCTGGGGTGCAATATTTTGCTACTTCCTCAGGATTCACCCATAGCACAGAGCTCATCTGCCCATTTTTCATGCCTTCCATTCTGAAGTGACTGTTATTTCTTAAGTTCACCAATTGCATCAATATTCCATTTCTCAAATATTTATCTGAAATATAGCTGTATGTCAAGTCTATTTTGTCACTGCCAAGATTTGGTCATTGCACAACTGATTTAGACCTAACTGGTGTCATTCGTTTTGCAGAAGCAAGGGGCTATGACAGTTTCTTGTAACAAAACTAACACTGCTTACTGGTAAGGAAATCAGATTATGAAATGCAGCTTCCTTTTCTTCATTCTAATGATGCTTTTTCTTTGACTAAAAATCAACTGTGAGATTTCATTATTTATCTTCTTAATTAAGTATATTCTTCCTTCATGGTTTCAGCAACTGGTAAGCAAACTGTACTCCAAAGCAAGAAGTCTAGTTCTTAGAATATCTGTTCCCATAACCCCACATAACCATGCTCATTCTGATGCTTGACTCTGTTGAGAGGATATAATATCACCCATATCCTGGTTTCCAAATACCTTTTCTGAATAAAAGGAACCAGGAATCCTTGGAGAAACAGCTGAATCTCACAAGTGGAATTCAAAATACATTCAGAGAATCTTGTGCCAGAAAAAAGCAAAGTGCCCCCAAAACCATGAGGGAGTAACCAGATAACACAGAAGCCAGCTTGATGGGACTCTCATAGCTCAAATCAACAATTGTATCATGAAAATAAATATACCAAAAACCCAAATATTCACAGCAGCTTTATTCATAATTGCCAAAACTTGGAAGCAACCAAGATGTCTTTCATTAGGTGAATGGAAAAATAAACGGTGATACATCCAGAAAATGGAATATCATTCAGTGCTTTAAAAAAATGAGTATTTGAGCCATGAAAGAACATGAAAGAATCTTAAATGCATATTACTAAGTAAAAGAAAACAATATAAAAAGGCCAGGCAGTATATGATTCCAACTCTACAACATTCTGGAAAAACTAAACTATGGAGACAACAAAAAGATCCGTGGTTGCCAGGGGCTGAAAAGGGAAGGGAGGAATAAATACATGGAGAGAATTTTTAGGGAAGTGAAAATATTCTGCATAATACCTTAAAAGATACATGTCACCATACGTTTGTCCGAACCCATAAGAATGTACAACACGAAGAGTAAACCCCAATGTAAACTATGGACTCTGGGTGCTTACGGTGTGTCAGTGTAGGTTCATCAATTATAGTAAGTGTACCACTCTAGTGAGTGACATTGATAATGAGGATGCTTTCTGGGTGGGGGGAGGGGGATAGTTGGGGTATCTCAGTACCTTCCTCTCAATTTTTCTGTTAACCTGAAACTTCTCTTTAAAAAAATTTCAAAATAAGTTAAAAATACAGAGGGTAATACATTATAACACTGAATTCAATAGGAATCTCTGGGTCCTTGTTTATAATAAACAAATGAATAAAAAATAAATGACAGAAAGGAAAACTCTTTCTTACAGTAAGATGCCAACTCATAAAGAAGCAAGAACAGAGTTGAAAAATCACCACTTTACAAGCATTATAGTAAAAACTGATCCAGGCAAGAATCATCAAGAGGTGCTAAATCTCCTGGCCAAAAATTTAAAAGTAACAGGTTATTTATGTGGTCTCAAAGTATTTTCCCACAAAGTACATATTAGTTTCAAAAGAAAAAAACAATAACAGTAGAGTGGAGGAACTGGCAACAGCTTAACTAAGTGATCAAAGTAATATCACCTAATGAGGTGTGCTTTCAAATGTGAGAAGGAAAATAATTCGTATGTAGTATTCCGCCAAAAATATGTAACCTGGATGCAATCAAAGCAAACATCAAAGACATCCAAGTAGAAGGCCATGTTGTAAAATAATTGTCCTATGTTCTTAACAAACATCAATGGTATGAAAAACAAAGTTGAGGAGTTCTTCCAGTTTAAAGAAGACTACCATATGAAGACATATGATGACTAAATGCAATATACAATCTTGAACTAGGGGAAAAGTTCTGTAAAGGATATTGTATTTGCATTCTCCAGAGAAACAGAATCAATAAAGTGTGTGTGTGTGTGTGTGTGTGTGTGTGTGTGTGTGTGTCTATATTGAAAGAGATTTATTATAAGGGACTGGTTCAGGCAACTAAGGAGGCTGGCAAGTCCCAAAATCTGCAGGGTGAGTTGGCAAGTAGGACACCCAGGAGAACCAATGGCATAGTTCCAGTCTAAAAAACCTGCCTGCTTGACAATGAAGAAGAGTTGGTGTCTCAGTCTGAGCCTAAAAAGGCATAAAAAAGCTGATGTCTCAGATCATCAGACAGGAAGAATCCATTCTTACTCTGGGACTGTGTGGGTGAGTTTTTGTTTTTGTTTTTGTTTTTTTTTTGTCTAGTTCAGGCTTTCATCTGATTGGATGAGGCCCACCACATTAGGGAAAGCAAACTGCTTTATGCAGCCTACTGATCTTAATGTTAGTCTCATAAAATGAATGCATGCATGCATGCATGAATAAATAAATAAATAAATAAATATTAATCTCACCCAAAAACACACTCACAGAAACACCCAGAATAATGTCTGACCAAATCTCTGGATACCCCATGATCTAGCCAATTTAACACATAAAATTTTAACTATTGAAGACACTACTGGAGAAATTGACAAAATCAAAATACAGTTTACAAATGAGATAAAAGTATTATATAAATGTTAAGTTTCCTTAATTTTATTGCTATAATTTGGCTGCATAAGAGAATATCCTTGTTTTAAGGAAATACACACTGAAAAGTTACTGGTTCAAGAGGCATGCTGTATACAACATATTTTCAAAGCAACCTATGGCATTGGAGAAAATATCTGCAAATTATGCATCTGATAAGGGGTTGATATCCAAAATAAATTTAAAAATCCATTCAACTCAATAGCAAAAAATAAAATAATTTGATTTTAAAATGAGCAATAGATCTGAAAAGACATATTTTCCAAAGAAGACATACAAATGATCAACAGAAAATAGGAAGATGTCCAACATCACTCGTCATCAAGGAAATGCAAATCAAAACCACAATGAGATGACACTGCACCCCTACCAGATGGCTAGTATCAAAAACACAAGACATAACAAGTGTTGGTGAGGATATGAGGGAATGGGAACCCCTGTGCGTTGTTGGTGAGAATGTAAATTGGTACAGTCTAAAAAGACAGTATGGAAGTTCCTCAAAAAAATGAAAAATATAACTACCATATGACGCAGCAATCCCACTCCTGGGACGTATCTGAAAGACATGAAATCACTAAGAGGTAACTGCACCCCCATATTCACTGCAGCACGATTCACAATAGCCAAGACATGGGTACAACCTAAGTGTCCACTGACAGATGAATGGATAAAGAAGATATAGTATATACACACAATGGAATATTATTCAGCCATACAAAGATGGATATCCTGCCTTTTGTGACAACATGGATGAACCTAGAAGGCATTATGCTGCGTGAAACAAGTCACAGAGAGACAGGTACGTCACTTAAGGTGGAATCTAAAAAAGCTGAACTCATAAAAAAATACAGAGTAGAATAGTATTTGCCAAGGGCAGGGTGGTGGGGGACATGGGGAGACACAGGTCAAAAGGGTACAAACTTCCAGCTATAAGATAAATAAGTTATAGGATCTAATGTACAATATAGTGATTATAATTAATATTACTGTACTGTATATTTGGAAGTTGTTAAGAGAATAGATCTTAAATGTGATATCCACAAAAAAGAAAAAATGGTAATTACATTAATGGATGGAGGTGTTAACAAACCTTATTGTAGTAATCATGTCACAATAAATACGTGTATCACATCACCAAGTTGTATACCTTAAGCTTATATATGTTACATGTCAAGAATATATCCATAAAAGCTGAGAAAATATAAACGCTAAAAAAATAAAAAATAAAAATTATCAAAAACAAAAAACTACATAATTTCAAATAGTTCAGAAAAAAATAACAATATATAGAGAGATAAACCAAATGTTGTAATATGTCAAAAACTGTTGAATGTAGATTAAAAAAAGTATAACTGAGTTTCTGTAACTTTTATGTCAGATTTAAATTATTTCAAAACAAAAAGAAAGAGAAAGAGAGCCAATCCCAGATCCCTAGAATCAGTAAGTTTCTTATTTAATTGATTAGAAGTTCTTATTTAATCGATTTGGGTTGAGGCTATATGTGGAGTTTTTTTAAAGCTCTCCAGGTAATTCAAAAGTACAGCCAGATTGGGGTGCCTGACTGGCTCAGTGGGTTGCGTGACTTTGGCTCAGGTCATGAGTTTGAGCCCGTGTTGGGCTCTGTGCTCACAGCTTAGAGCCTGGAGCCTGCTTCCGATTCTGTGTCTCCCTCTCTCTCTGCCCCTCCCCCACTCACATTCTGTCTCCCTCTCTCTCTCCGCCCCTCCCCTGCTCTCCCTGTCTCTCTCGCTCTCAAAAATAAACAAAAACATTTTTAAAAAGTTAAAAAAAAAAAACAAAAGTACAGCCAGATTGAACAATCATGCAACTAAAGGTACCTACTCTCACCTGTAAAATGGTCCCATGATATGTTAAATTGAGTTTAAGCACTAAATCTACTCCTCCCTCCTACCAGTTGTTTTAATAAGATCAAATTATTAAGTATATAATCGGCAAAAAGTTTAATAAGGCAGACACCAGAAAAGCCATTTCTGGGGCTTACTTCATATATGAAATCCAGAGTCTACACCCACCTGGCATCTGTGAGTCTTCCTCTCACACCACCCATGGGGTCATTAACACACAGGCTGAGCACTGAAGCCAAATGCTCGGTATGGACTGAATTTCATCCCGGGGGAAGAGAATCGCCCTAGCTTGAGACTGTGTGAGTGACAAGAGCTCGTCTTCCTAAGCATGACAGTGAATCCTGAAACAACCAGCTGCAGACAACCCAGTGAGTAATGAACTTGAGCAGGTCAGTAGAGGACCACATGATTTACATTCATTAAAACTAATTAAAACCACAGGCAGGAACCAAAAGCTGGTGACTTTTATAATCAACAATTATTGGACTGCATCACAAACTACTAACAACTCTTTCAAAAACTTTCTTCTCTAACCAGTTAACTCTCTGTATCCCACACCCCAGACCAGAGTTTAGTATTGCATTTTGCATTCTGCCAGGGAGGTTATTTTATTATTCTGGAATAGAGACCCTAACGATCATGACATTTATCTCCAGTGTCAAATGTAAACAGTCTAAGCAGAGATCTATGACTTCACCTGATCCAATGGAGATGTGGCGTTTCATACATCCCTTCATTCTTTCTACAAACATTTGTTGAAAACTTACGCTCTGAAAAGTATAATACAGTTATATTTGTGATCCAAGAGCCAGTCTTTGCGAAGTATGCAGATGGCCTCTGAGGCCACCTGTGAGGACCATTAGATCCACTTTCCTGTCAGTGCTTCAACGTACAGGTCCTGTTTAATCTCCAACTCAACATCATAATCAATCCTCACGTGAAGTTCTTTGACTAGATAATAAAAACCGGCACTTTCCATTCCAACTCCAAGATCTGCAATGAATGTTGTAACGTTGACAAACTCAAATGGTGCATTCCAGTAAAAACATTGAGTATTCAGTGTTAATGATTCTGTACTTTTAAATAGATATTCAGGGAATGGTGTAAGAGGTATGCTGTGGGAGTCATAAGAGATAAAGTAGAAAGAGCAGTTTAAGAAGATGACCAAGCCCTTGGAGTTCATCAAAAGAGATGAACAAACTGTGTTATAATTTACCACACACTGGACCTCACAGTTTCCTAACAACTGTATGACCTGTCATACCTCTGTTCCTTGACACATCCTATTCTCCGACTGGGAATCTCCTTTCCCTTCTCTCCCTGGACAAAATCCATCCCAACTGAAGTGAAGTCTCCTTACTTAAGGCAACTTCAGTAACTCATATAACACTTAGCGGTTTTTGGGTTTGATTTTTTTTTTGGTTTTGTTCTTGAGAAGTGCCTGTCACCCATATATTATTAGCTCCTGTGGGACTGGACTGTCATATTCATCTTCATAATCTCACGTGACTAGCAAAGGACTTGGGGTACAGGGTAAGGCCCCAATAAATATCTGCTAAATTTGAATCAAACTGAAAGGAATACTATCATCCTGAATTACTAAGGCAAAGATTTTTCAGATCATTGAGCAGATGCTGGTAGAGAAGAAAAATATTTTTTTTAAGTATTGGCCCCAGCTTTTGACAAAAAGAAAAGGATGTGGTAGCAAATATTGCTACTGTTCAGTACAATTAGCAAGACATATACACAACACTATACACAACACAGTGCTTTCAGAGACTCCTTAAGGAACGATTCAACTCCTTTTCCCAGTGAGATGTAGCATACAGTTAGCGTTAAACAACAGTCACACTGTGGTCTGAGGCAAGATAAGCATTTAATAACACCTGTGCTGCAGCAGGCCGCATCTTTCCACCTTCAGGCTGCAGATTCAAATAAAGAAAATCAGTTCCACGTCCCCTCTAGGAATCAAACCAAGCCAACATTATTAATAACCCTTTGGTCCTGGAATATTTACTGATGTGCCACTTCCCTTAAGCCAACAATAAATATTTAGCTGGTCCCATAAAACTAACAATCTGAGAGTCAATCATAGTTCTGTCAATGGTCAGAATGGTCAAACAAGAAGCCATTTTTTGTTTCTTTGGCTTTTTTTTTAACCCTTTCTGATTCTAGCTTGCATATCCTATGACTGTCTCTTCAGTCAAAACTAAAGATGCTAGTTCAAACCACTTCTGTGAATATTCTTTAACTTTTCCAAAAAAGAAAATTATCAACACTTTTAATTTTTCCCAAAAGATATTACATCCAAGCACTCATTTTTACTCTGTTCTATTTCAAACTTATCTCCATGGTCAATTAAATGGTCTTCATTATTTGGAAACTAACGCGGTTTTACAGAAAAACATTTTCCTACAGTTTCTAAGAATGCCATCTTTCAATGCCAGGTGAGCGTATTGTGTTCATTTAAAAAACTAAAAGTCCAGTTTCTACAGTTTTACCTGGCTACATTATTCATATTGAGAAATATCAAATGAAAATAATTCAAGTGACCTTCAAAGATCTAGTATCATCCCATAATCCTAACCAAACACTAGTTATTCATAAATTTACTTTGGTGTCATTATAGTTTGGTATAAAACATAAACTTATTTTGCAATCAAAAAATTTTTAACCTGAAGAACATGAGGACTATGATCAACAAATTGGTTAAATGCCAACATTTCAGATAAAATAAAACATTACAATGAGAAGGCAGCCTTATTCTTTATCAAGTTCACGCTGAACGATGTATGTCACAAATGAGAATTCATTACTGCATTACAACTGGAGCAAACATTGAATTTCTTTCTTCTGTTCAATTATTTTAATGACCTGAATTGATTGCCATTTTTTTCCATCCACCCCACTTCTGCAAATCGATATCAGATCATGGTGAAAAAAAGGGCCTAGACAAAATAAGAGATTGAAATTTATATTCCTCAAATATATTTTCATGCCCTTCCAGTTACTCTTAACTTCAACTGGTTAATTTGCACCACAGAACAAAATTCAGTAATGAGAAAATTATATTTTATTTATTTATTTATTTATTTATTTATTTATTTATTTATTTTAATGTTTATTTATTTTTGAGACAGAGACAGAGCATGAGTAGGGGAGGGGCAGAGAGAGAGGGAGACACAGAATCCGAAACAGGCTCCAGGCTCTGAGCTGTCAGCACAGAGCCCGACGCGGGGCTCGAACTCACAGATCATGAGATCATGACCTGTGCCGAAGTCGGCCGCTTAACCGACTGAGCCACCCAGGTGCCCCGAGAAAATTATATTTTATCCATATAATTCCTATACATATTTTCACTTCAAATGTGAAATTGGAAAACGACCACTACAATATTCATTGCAATGAGAAATTGGTTGAAGGGAAAGAAGAAGAAAAAAATTAACTAGAAGTGTATGGGATTCTAAAAAAGAGCCACTGTCAACTAACCAGAAGTTAAACTCTAGGAGAAAATATTCCAGGCTTAAGTGAGCCACCACAGCTTGTAATTTGTTTGAAATATTTGGCTAGACAGTATTTAATCCAGCGTGATAATAATAATAACTAACCACTCTAAATGCCTCACAACAACTGAAAAGGTAGGTACTATCACGACTCTTGCTTTACACATATGGGGGTAAGTTCAGAGAGGCTAAATAGTTTCCCAAAGGTTCTATGAGGGAGCTGAGATTCAGGGCCAGAGCACCTGACCCCAGAAACTCCACTTCTTACAGTCGTCTAAATCACTTCCGAACCGCACATGCTCAGATCAGGCCCTGCATCTAAATACCGAGGTCCCAGAAAGTAGGGTAGCAGGTACACACCCTCCGCAGAAAAAGAGAAGACAGTCATCTATCTGTCTTGGCTTTGACAACGCTAGCCTTAGATGATGTGAACCAAGAATAATTAATTCACTTAAATTTGTTTTCTATCTCAAACTTGACGTCTCTGGGTCTTTCTGAAACCCATGGGTCTACACAGTATTTATTCTGTGTAGTTTTACGGTTTGTGAAAAAGGAGCCCCTTTCTTCATAAGAAATATTGTACTCCGAAGATCTTTGATTTATTGATCTGAATCCGCATGTGGGCAACATGACAAGAGCTTGTTATTCGTGGGAGGATTCAATCGATCAAACTGCTGCCACATGGAAGGGATTTTTTTTTTAAGAAATAATTGAGAACAGTAAAGGAAGGAGAGGATCTTCAGAGTTTTCAGGGCAGGAATAAGGAACAGAGAGACAGATTTATGCTGATTGAGGTTACTAACGAAGAGACCTTTAAGGGTGTGCTGGAATCCCGAGCTACTCTTGCTGCAGCAACGGTATGAGACACGTGCAAAAGTGCACTAGAACAGAGGAAATAAATGGACCTGACACTCATAAAGCTGTGCCGAGCACTTAATTCAATCCGCCACTGAAATTGACTGTATCTCTTTGAATAGACAAAAGGGCAGAATAGATGGTATTTTTAAAACAGGAAAGAGAAAAACCGTCAGATCATTTCCTGACTCCGGCAGTGTTAGTTGTTGCTAAATTAACAGAACATTTAGTACGTGAGCAAATTATCAAATCTTTAAATACAATTACGGCGCATTTTAAAATATCAGTTCTAATTATGTTTTCTTTTGACGAAGTAATTATACTTCAAGGAATTGTGATCAGAACAATTTTTTGCTGCCAAATCTGAGAACAGAAGGTGGAAAAGGTGCATTTAGATTATCTTACGAAAAGCTGGCTAAACTTTATATAACCCTCTTTCCTAGCCTTATAAAAGAAAGGCTTAAAAATAGACCAACAAACAAATTTTAATCTTCTTTCAAGTCACTCATTGATTTGTAATTTCATGTTCTTTAGTACAATGGTGGTCACATACTGTAGCCTGCTTTTCCCTCTACGGCTATTTTTTGTTCATATTTAAAATCATAGGGTAGAGCCAGGAGCTTTTTTGTGTTATTAGTCCAAAACAAATGAATTGAACCCTAAGGCCTCTTTTTCCCCAAGAGGAAGCAATACAATGCCCTTGGCTGGTACCTTAGACTTCAAAATTTCCAACAATATCTCCTCCCAGGACTCTATAACCATTTCTTTCCTTCTGAGGTCTTCGGCCCCTTTCACTTCCTCTCCCCCTCAACTTCTGTCTTAATGAATAAATGTTTCTCTCTTCACCTGAACGGGATTCATTCTGCCTCTCTGCCCTGAAATTGCTCCCTCAGGATCCTATCTGGCTCGCCCGCAAAATCTTTTGCACAGTTTAGGGGCAGCCCACAGCTACAAGGTCTAATATTCCTCAGCTTTATCCTTTTGTTGGTAGTTTTTCTTCCCCGATAAGGGGAAAAAAATCTATAAAATGCAAATGTGCAATGAATAAACCAGAGTGCAGACATATTGGTGAATTTGCTGGCACAGTTTTTTTCTCTCTGTAGTTAGTCTAACTCTGAATTAAATTCACCAAGAATTTAGCAGTAAATATTAAGAATGACCTGCATATTCTGAATTAAGAAAACGGTTATGGAGAAGGATAGGAGAAGCACAGGCCACACTGATGGGGGCAAGGGAGGAAGGTAAGGAAAAAGAAATGTAAGACGTCTCTGCCCCCAGAGGCCTCGCAATCTGGGAGGGGATATTTATATGCATGAAAACCTTTGAAAAGGACAGAAGAGAGCATATAAAGTACCAACTTATGCAATACTTGGCTCTTTTAGGTGGGTCTAGACATGTAAATAAGCCTCACTAAACTATCAGCTGCTTCAAGGTTGAGCATGTTCTCTGCTAAAGATAGAGGGAATTGAGGCTGACACAAACCTGAAAGGGAAATGGAGGAGGAGTGATTTCAATTCCAGGAACTTTTATCCCCAGCTGAGAGAAAATCATTGGTCAGCATACCAATGATTTACAAGTGGTACAGAGATCCTGGATTAAAAACTTTCCATTCCTACGCTGCTGAAGACCATAAGTGACAGTGTATTTTCTGCACATGCGCTAAGAATAAAGCACCCTGGAGCGGGAATGATGTGGAAAATTTACAGCAAGCAATAAACTTTGCTTATTTGACTGCTCCTAATCATCTTGGTAAATGAGTCTATTTCATTTTTAAAAACCCCTAAGTATCATTATCTTTTTCCTCTTTCTATACTTAGAGGTGTTTTGCACATCAGAAAACAAGTTTGGTCTCTCTTATCCTGACAAGTCCTATAATTTAGAAGACAATACTAAAATTTGAATGACATACTGGTTTTTTCTCCTCTTCTGTCATTTGTATATAATTTGTATTCATGACAAACTATAAGGAAGTTATTCATTTTTTTTAAGTCTAAAGGAGGAGAATCTTGCTTAATCTTATTTGTACTCTCTCTTCAATGCAAAGCACGAACCTAAAAATCTCCTCCTTGATGTATGACAGTTATTTTATTATGTTCTGTGAGTTTGTCTCTTACTCATATGATTTCTCTCCTGAATAGGTGAGATGAGAAAAAAACAGTCTCCTTTTGGTGGGAATCATGACTACTGGGTGTGTCAAGAAAATTTTAGTGCTTTCTTGGTTAAATTTCAGGGATTTTTTTACACATTCTGAAAAGTCTAGCACAAGTCCTAAAAAAATACAATTAACATTTTTTGTCCTTTACCCACAGGAAAAAAGTTATTGATGATGCTAAGTAGATCAATTATGTCATCAAGAAGAATTCAGTGAGGCAGGTTCTCAAAATATGTAAATTCTCCCAACGTCATAAATCAGCCATCTAGGAAGCATCATGGATTCAGTTAAAGTACCTAGGCTACTCTAGAGCAAATGGAAATGTCACATACTAACTAAAGGGCAGACTATCCCTCTTTGATAATCCTAAACATACACTATCTTTTCTACTATGATTCCTAACACTTCCCCAAGAAGTGTTTCCAGGTTGGATGGAATACACTT
The DNA here is from genome assembly GCF_016509475.1 of Prionailurus bengalensis. Lineage (NCBI taxonomy): Eukaryota > Metazoa > Chordata > Mammalia > Carnivora > Felidae > Prionailurus > Prionailurus bengalensis. The sequence continues at coordinate 91,506,570 of NC_057348.1, read as the reverse complement.
ATGGTGAACTTTCTCTTACTGTGAAACCCTATTGCAACTTAGGAACTCACCCTGCTCTTTATTATCAGGTATTTGCCTTGGACTCATTCTCAAACTTCTCCATAATTTTTTCTTGTGCTCCTCAACTAGACTGTCACGGGCAGAGAAAAATTATGACATCTTTTTACTCCTCACAGATCCTAGCAGAATCTGGGACCAGCACTCATGCTTCTGAAATCATGGATGGGTAAACGGAATGAAAGGACGTATTGACTATTCTGAAGCCCCAGTATGCTAGTAACCCTGAAGGAATAATACTGCACAATGTACAGCTGAAAAAAGTCTGCTTTACCATATATTTTGATTTGTTTGACTTTTTGTGTGTTTCATACTATCAACCTGGGGGGTGACAAACAATGGGCTTTGTTCAATTTTTTTCACCTTGCTTTGCTGACCTATTAGCATTTACATACTTATGAGGTTTCCTATTAAAGGAAGATGCACAGTTGGCCTTCATGTTGGGTTAAACCATGATCAAATAACAGTAATCCCATGTGGCTCAACCTAAGAACTTCTTTTTTAAGATTTTTATCAGTTTCAGCCCCACCACACCACCTGTGGGGTGTGTCTGTGTATATGCGTGTCCTAGGGATCGGGAGACTGGATGAGAAAACCTAAAACTTGCCAGAAAGAGAAACTGAGGAGAAATGAAGTAATCTGCTCAAATACTACTCTGTTTCTAAGATTGAAAAAGAAAACCAGCAGATGAACTTCTGCCATGGTCTGTTGTATAAATTGCATTGTTGTTGCTGTTATTGCTTATTTTTATATGTAGTTTTGCTCCCCTAAAACATTTTCACATTCAGTCTTTTCCCATAGGATGCAAATCAAAAGCAACGGTAAGAGAATTCACACAGGAGTCATTTAGGGTCCAGAAGTCTGATGGAAAGGAAGCCTGGGGAAGATGTGGGAGCCGCAGAGAGTAAAGGCACTGATCCCGCGTAGAGCCCGCTAGGGTAGACATACTCCAAAGCTGGGCTGTCCCTGCTGAACAGATAGTTTAAAGTTCTCTGGTGGTTATGAGAATGCTGTAGCTGCGAAACTGCTATTAATGGGTCGGAAAATCTGTTTAAATTCCTATAAGACTAAGGATTTTTAACTGAAAATGTATGTAGGCTCCTGAAGAAGTCTATTCAACGATGATCTGATAAAGGTAATTTTTGCCTTGAGTTTTTTTTTTAGTAAGTTAAAATGTGTTTAATTTAGTTTTGTTTCCTAAAGGACTCATTAATTATCATATTATGTTCTTTTTCTTCTAGCCATAGTGTCATAAAATTAGTTCTAATATATTTATGGATAAGCAAAAATGCTATTTGATCTCATGGGGTTTTTTCAATCATTTAAGCCAAATGTATTAGGATTACCTTAATGATCTTTAAATTCATTATATGTTCTATTTCAAGATGAGTATTTATTCAAATTGCTAAACATCATTCTTCTGTGTCTAATTATGTCTAATTAAAGCTTAAAATAGCATTCCTGGAAAATGGAGAAAAAGAAATTCCTATTTAATAAAAGGGGAAATAATCTACCAATTAGCCCATTAAAATAAAACAAAAAGAAAAGATGAATAAATTGCTGATTTGGGGAGAAATGCACATCTTCACAAATAACTAAACAAACACAAACCAAGATCATTTTTAAGTGCCATTACATAGTCATTAAACTAGCAGAAAGGAAATAAAATTTAAAAGCCAACACTGGAAAGATCGAGGGAATGAAAAAGGTTGGGGGTTCTGAAAATTGTTCACTCTTTCTGGAGAACAATTTGGCACATGAAAATTAAGGGCAGAAACTACATCTCTTTTATTTTTAAATAATCGCCATCATATGGCCAGCAGCTAGCACAAATTCTGACATATATCAGGAAATGAATAAATATTTGATGAAAGAATGAGTGCATAAAATGGTTCCTGCCCATTGCCTTGTTAATTCCACTTTGGGGAATATGGACAAAAGAAATAACCTACAAGACAAATTAAGACTTCACACAGCTATTCATACTAGTGAAAAATTGGAGACATTCCATAAGCCCCAAAATAGGAGAATATACAAGCCTGATTAAATGTTACCTGTATCATGGTATATGGACCATGTTTAAACAACAACAAAGTGTCCGCATAGGTTAATACTGAGTCTCTCTGGGAAGACTGAGGGAGCAAAATGGACAGAGCAAAGGAGGGAGTCCAGGTGAGCTCTGTTTGGGCGTCCTGATAAGAAATGTCAATCACCCAATGAAATAAATTTGAAATGTTCCAAAATGGCTCCAGTAAGTCTAGGATAGACAGTATACAGCAACATTGACATCTGAGAAAGAAAATTTCTAACCACTGACAACAGAATGGAAGGAAGAAGTGGAGCATTCTCATGACTCACATTACCCTGAGATTAAAAAGATTTCCTTACCTTTGATGACCTACCTCTGTAGGTAAAGAAATTTTACAGAGTTGAAAAGGAGATTTAAACTGAAAAACTAAAATTGAACTGCTGAGAAGCTATAATCCACAATCCACCCATTACTGGATATATCTTGAAAGCAACAACTCAACTCCGAGTTTGTATAAAGTGATACCTCAGACGCAGCAAGGAATACATTTATAGAGCAGGCACAGTAAGGCTGCTAAATGTTAACAGTGATCATTTAAAGGGACGTTGATTTTATTCAAACAATTGATGTGTTGAAGTATAACAATGGAGCTGGAGGCCCATTTTCAATTAATTTAATGTTATTATAATTCCCAATATTTAAATAAATTTAGATAGAAGTTGTTCTTTTTGACACTAAGATAATAAAAATATTTGAGACTAACAATAATGGGACACTAAATGGCATCAAAATCATTAAGCCTCTCATGGTTACTCTGTATATTTTAGTTCAATCAATCGAATAGTAAAAGAAAAGGGATATATTAAAATAGTTCTGTAGATAACATACAGGAATTAATAAGTGTAAACATTTCTTTGCAGTGTTTGATAGGTGCTATCAAAATTTCACAATAATATGCTAAATCATAATTTGTTAAATCACTTCAAGTGTCCAGACAATCCTTGAGCCCATTAAAGAAATTAAAATATTTTACTCTATTTCTTCAGTAAGTTAATTTAGATAATCTAATGATTATCCTTTTCTTTATCTTAACCTATAGCAGATCTTACAAAATTAGTTTAGCTCAGCCATAAACACACAAATCACACAAATCACACAAATCACACAAAACACACAAAACACACAAATCATGTGTTTAAAACAGAAGGTTAGGAAACCATTTATGAAATTAAAGGCCAAGGCCTTTAATACTGTGGATTTCTGTTCATGTTATGTTTCCTCAGGAACGTAGTTTATTTGCTCCTATATTGAGTAGATCCAAAGCGAAAGGGAAATTTTTGTTATTTTTACTACATGACTCCTATTTGAGAATAAACTATTTATGCCAGAATTATCTCAAATCTTCTGGCTTATAAGGATGAAGAGAACATTCTAAAAGTCAGAGGTAGGAAGAGTCATTTAGCCAGGACTCAACTGTAGATAACAGAATCAGGCCTTTACATTGCTTACATTCCTGTTGGGAATCAGGCCCTTACATTGCTGGAAGGACCCGAGGAGCAGGAATGACTCCCAAAACACTGTCACCAAATTGCCCGACCAAAGAATCTCTGATCACTGCTATAACCGAGAACAAGCATTTAGCAAACTCCTCAACAAATGTAAATACAATTGATTATCTTTATTCATGGTAGTTATGTTCTATAAAGTCACTGTGGATGCTGAAGTACTGAATGTTCCTTGGGAAAACACAGGGTTAGATTCTTGCAAGCCTCTGATTACATTTCCATCAACCAACTGATGCATAACCTTGTTTTGTGTGTATTTCAGATTAAAAATGCCTTTTTAAATATATATTAATGATTCATTAATGTAGAAATCACAGCCAACATGCTTGAATGAAGTTTACCACACACATTATCTCTATAAGGCACATTACAGCCTTCTTGTGCATAGGAGCACAAGACAGTATTTCAGCAATATGCTTAGGGCCCATTTTAAATCACCAACAAAAAGCACAAAAATGCAAAACACATGGCACTAAACAGACAAGGCAAAGGATGTGTGGTCGCAATACAAAAGCTAAATCAAGAAGGCAAAGTGGTCGGCCTTGTTTGATCTCAGGAACATGTACATGGGCCAACTCTAATTTTTCACACACATGTCTATGAATGACCTCAAAAGTGCCATGAGAATTGATTTTAGGGTTACAAATAAATTCCAGTGAGTAGGAGAATTCACAAAAAATGGAATCCATGAAAAACGTGGATCAATTGTACCTGAAAGGAAAGTGGAACCTCACCCTGATTTTCCAATAAGTTCTTAAAACCAATACATAGTCAATACATTTTAAGAAAAAAGCAAGAATACTTAGGGATGGTACATTAAGGGGACATGAAAAAATATATAATTTCTGAGAAAACTTAAACCTCATCCTCTTTTCTAATGGCCTAGTGCACAGAAACAATCATAAATATTTGTTGAATGAATGAACAGAGTTGAGAACACCGCTTCCTTTAGCAAAGCTAATTACAAGGCTGGTGGACTGGGAATGTTCAATAAAATTTCAGTATTTGGGTCTCCCCAGAATCTGCAATTCACATCATCAGGAAAAACCATATGAATAAATTTTACATTTAAACTTTCCATTAGAAAGGAATTTGCAAGGGGCGCCTGGGTGGCGCAGTCGGTTAAGCGTCCGGCTTCAGCCAGGTCACGATCTCGTGGTCTGTGAGTTCGAGCCCCGCGTCGGGCTCTGGGCTGATGGCTCAGAGCCTGGAGCCTGTTTCCGATTCTGTGTCTCCCTCTCTCTCTGCCCCTCCCCCGTTCATGCTCTGTCTCTCTCTGTCCCCAAAATAAATAAACGTTGAAAAAAAAAAATTAAAAAAAAAAAAAAAGAAAGGAATTTGCAAAACATCTTTGGTTATAAAGGGAAAATCTTGAAAAACTGTCTAGGAAATAGGAAGACAGCTTTGAAAAAATGTTTTAGATGTACCTCTTTATGTATTTAAAGCACTTATTCAATGGGGCCCATGGGTGGCTCAGTCAGTTAAGCGTCCCACTTTGGCTCAGGTCATGATCTCAAGGTTCATGAGTTTGAGCCCTGCGTTGGGCTCTGTGCTAGCAGCTCAGAGCCTGGAGCCTGCTTCAGATTCTGTGTCTCCTTCTCTCTCCGCCCCACCCCTGCTCACACTCTGTCTCTGTCTCTCTCAAAAATAAATAAACATTAAAAAAATGAAAATACTCATTCAATTAATTCTGATTCAATTTCCAAAGGGACAGCTTTTTTTCAATCTTTGTTAATTCTGGCTTCTTTTTCTATGTGAACTCTGAAAAAATAAGATGTCGTTTTAAAAACGGATGGGGGCGCCTGGGTGTCGCAGTCGGTTAAGCGTCCGACTTCAGCCAGGTCACGATCTCGCGGTCTGTGAGTTCGAGCCCCACGTCGGGCTCTGGGCTGATGGCTCAGAGCCTGGAGCCTGTTTCCGATTCTGTCTCCCTCTCTCTCTGCCCCTCCCCCGTTCATGCTCTGTCTCTCTCTGTCCCAAAAATAAATAAACGTTGAAAAAAAAATTTTTTTTAAATAAATAAATAAATAAAAACGGATGAAAACATTCTGCTAATTCAGATTCTTTCACTAACCACTGACTTAGAAAATGAAGCATTTCCTATATGATCTCCATACTCCAACATCCCACGATCCTGTGATTTGTCCACATTATTGAGGTCATTTTTACATTGATTGTATATATCTATAATAAGTCCCCATCCTCTGAACAGAGATTGCTTTCCCTTTGTCTCTAGCCCCTGTGTAGGTTTACATCTGAAGGCATTTTCTCCTCCTTCTCTCCTCCTTTTCCTCCTCCTGTTACTCTTCCTTCTTTCCAGATCTGAGATTAGTTCTAAAAGTACATATCCATTTCCAAAATCTTAACTACATTTCTAGTTTAAATTCCTTTTTTTTAGTAATGTTTATTTATTTTTGAGAGAGAGAGAGAGAGAATGGGGGAGGGGTAGACAGAGGGAGACAAAGAATCTGAAGCAGCCTCCAGGCTCTGAGCTGTCAGCACAGAGCCCAATGCAGAGCTCAAACTCACAAACCGTGAGATCATGACCTGAGCCAAAGTCAGACACTCAAGTGACTGAGCCACCCAGGAGCCCCTACATTTCTAGTTTAAAAAGAAAAATCTACAAGTCACAAATTCAATAACATCTGTAGTATATGGGATTAACTCATATTAATAAAAACCACTTTCCTTTATTAGACACATATATGCCATCACAATTCAGAAAGAAAGGCGGGTGATATTCATATCCCCACCCTATAGGTGACACAAGTGCAACTGGCCCAGAAAGACTAAGAAATTTGTTCTAGGTCTCACAGCTAGGAAGGGGAAGAACACCCATAGGTTGTCAAAGCCACTAATTTAATCACTATGCTATTCTGCTTCTGGACAGACATAGGATATGGGTATTAAAGGGATGCTTGATCCCAGTGCTTCATTAATATTCCTCCTACTAAAGGGAACATCATGATTTTATCTCCTCTTAACGTATTACTTACAAGGTTGTTTAAGTCCTTTAAAATATTAAATATTTAATTAGTCCTATTACAGCATCTCCCTGAGGCAAATAGTTAGCCTGTATAATTGTTATGTTGGTTAAAAAGAAGAGCAAAAGGAAGCTTGAGCATAAATTAACAATAATAAAACAGATCATTACATTTCATGCCTGGAGATTAACATGGATAGCTTGCTTCAAGTAAAATTGTAAGGTGATTATTAAGGTTAGTCTTTACAGATGACCTTAGTCATTACACTTTAACTGGGTCTCCATGCAGCAAGAATGACCAGTCAGTCCATTAAATATAAGGTTACCATTCTCACCCATTATCTCTCAAAGCGTCCACCAAGGACTCCTGCTTTTGAATCCCCTGGGGATTTTGTTTAAAAATGGAGATTTTGGTCTTCAACTGAATTATTTTTCCACATTTTTAGCAAGCATTTTCAAATGATTCTATGGTAAAATATCAACCAGTTTCTTAGGGCTATGTCCTTATTCCTAATATAAATGTATAAGATACTATTTCTAATTAAATAATAGTTAAGAGAGTTTTATTCCCTTACCAGTCTGCAAATACCTTGAGATTTGAGACCATGCTTTATTCAATAATTATTCCATGTTAACAAAGAAACTGAAATAAAATTGAACCTCAAACTGTTTAAAGGTAAATGGCCTTCAACATGGTTGACTGGATTTTTTATTTATAAAATCTTCTTTTAGGAAAAAACATATATATTTATATAAACCACGTAGCCATAGTCTCTAATAATCATCCATAACAATTCTGGGAAAGATATTTAAAAGTTGCTTCTTTTGTTACAGGGTTTAAGAGTCACCTATAAGCTCTCAGAAAATGGTTTCTCCCATTATCTAATCAGAAGACATTTGCAACAATGAAAGTTTCCACTAAAAAGAGAAAAACGCTTTTCACAATGGGATGTCAACATTTCTGCCAACATGCCTGGTATTCTAAGCCTCCTTGAACCAACAGTAGAACATTTTATTACTTTACCCACGTCTGAAAATTCAAACTTACTAAGATCTCATATGTGCCAAAAGCCCACTTCAAAAGCACCTAATGCAGGAGGGAGGCTCAGTCCAAGGGACATATTAAATTGCACACTTAAATAAGGCTCTCAAGCTCTTGCCACTATATTCAGCTGTTTGATCTTCAAGAAACAATATACTACCATCATATTATTTTCATTCTGTCCCAAAAATCATTTTGCAAAATCTAAATTTCATGACCTTAGTGTTTTCTGAAGACTAATAAGAAAGGTATATTTTTAGAATGCGTTTCATTTTCTTTTGCAAAGTATGACATTATGCGTTACATTGCCTTAGGAAGTTTTATACAAAGAGATACCTAATATATTCCTCTTAGTGTTCACTAGTAGGAAAATGTGTTTCTCTCCAGATGAACATGAATGATCCTATTTATTTTACGTCGAGAACCCAACAGCCTCTTACACTTCCCTGTTTGACTTCACTGCCCAAAAGATGAGAATTAAATTCAATTTTCAACTACAGCAACTAATCATTTCTTACTCAACGTATAAGAATGTGTCACCTTCTTAAACTTATTTCTATAATTTTCCCATTTTTCTATGTAAGATAAAACTTGCTTGTTTTAAGTGGGTTTTATCACTGCAAGTCACTTCTAATGGTTTGAAGAAGGAGACAAAGAAAAAGCCAACATTCTTTTAAAGAATTAAGCAAAGGTAAGTCTGGAGGGGAATGTGACGAGATTATCTTTGGGCTCTGTGCTGACAGCTCAGTGCCTGGAGCCTGCTTCAGATTCTGTGTCTCTCCTGCTCTCTCTGCCCCTCCCCTGCTCGTTCTCTCTGTCTCTCTCTCTCTCTGTCTCTCTCTCTCTCTCTCTCTCTCAATAATAAATAAACTTAAAAAAATCTTTAAAAAAAAAAAAAGGTTAAAAGTTTCACACTCCCTGTACTGATTACTATATCACCAAAACCTGGGGTGCAATCCAATTTTTTATTTAATAACCAAGAATCTCTATGTAAGGTAAAATGACCATGACCTGCAGGGCAACTGAAAAAGAGGGGCTCCATATTTGAGAGAAAAGACAGGCCGCAAAAGCAAGAAATTAAACAGCATTCCCAAACCCAGGATTATTGTACACGATTCTTAAATCCAGGTTCTCACCTTTGCATTCTTAAACAAAGAATTTGTCAACTTAACAAAGGGGTTGTCAGTTTAAATTCTTTGCAAAGCCAAACAAGACATAAATCATTAAATAAATGAATAGAATTTCTAAAATTGCACGGAACCATATTAATAACCCAGGTAGTCAGATTAAGAAATTTGTTAGTAATGACAAGAAAACTGTTACGAGAAAGTGAAAGCTTTCTCAGCACTCATGACCAATTTTTGCTGGCTTTTCAGTTGATTTTTGACATGGGGTTTGTATTCAGGGTCAGGAAAAACATTTTTTTTCTGCTTTGAAAAATCAAATATTGGCCTGAAGTAGACAGAAACCTTGGAGAGTTTCATTCTAACAAGCAGAAATGGTGGTATTTTGCTACACCTAAACTATGATGAAATCTCTCAAACTGCATAACCAGAAGCAAAAGCCTCATGGGACTAATAACACTTTAACATTTCCAGTTCACATGTGAATGTTAATTCCACTCTCTGAAGAGAACTACCAAAATGGCATTCATTAAGATTAAAGCCACGTTACTATAGAAAAGGGAAATTTATATGTATGCTTCCTATAAAATGCAAATATTGCCAAAGAATGGGTCTCCACTGAGTTCTCCTTACACCTATTCCTTTACAAAGTTAAATCACACCAGTAAAGCACTTATTAAAGGCAGTATGAGATTCTAAAGTAGCAGGTATTTCCTGCTCTGATGCTGAGGCAGCCCCACAGGCCGTTGACGACTGTGTGCCCCTGATGAACGCCCGCTTACGGAACCAGTACAGGGCCCCAGTGATGGAGGTGGACAGCAGACGTTTCAGAATTTCAGAGGCTGGAAAAGTGGAGGTGGCTCCTGCAAAGCACGACTTGTGATTGGGGTTGTCTTGCCCTGGAATCAAATGTCTTACCTGATTAAGTCCCTTGAAGAATGTGATTTGCAATGGCTTTTTCCCATGACTGCAAAAAACAAAAACAAAGCAAAACAAAAGGTTTCATAAAAACCAGAAAATGATAGAGCTCTATTTTTCCCTCTGTGTTTTCCTAAGGGACATTTTTAACAGGTTACCAACAAACTACAATAGACAAATTAATGATTAATTACTGGGACTGTTTGGTCTAAGGGAATAAAAAGGAGAGATGGGGAAAAAATATAGGTTTGAAGAGGGGGTAAAGCATGAGAAAAAAATAAGGAATAACAGTAGGAGCTAAAAGTTAAATGGTGCTTTATATATACTAATTCAAATGATCCTCCTAAGAATTCCACAACCTGATAAAAGCTGCATCATCCTGATTTCACATACGAGGAAACCATGGCACAAGGCGGTCAAAGAACTTCCATGAAGCCCGAAATGCAACCTGATTCCAGACTGTCTGGCTGCTGAGACTCCACTCTTAAACACAACACTCTTCTGCTTCTATTCCCTGTAGTATTGCTGGGTGCCGGTCACATATCAGTGCTCAATAAATACTGTGAAATTAATGAGAGACTTTACAACCCCTGGGGGCCATCATCTACTACACAGAATGTCCTTGAGAGGAAGGGCTGTCTTTACTCATCTTGTCCTAATTGCCAGCATCTAACTCAATGCCACGCACATGCAACAGTGCTCCAAGTTGTTTTATGAATGAATGCATACAGGTCCAAATAGCTAGAAATAATAAGAACCATGAACACACAGAATCACATGGTAAAATGCAGACAGGTGGGTGGGGTAGTTCACGTGGTAGTCTAGAATAATGAACACAGAGATCATTATTATCTAGTTTCTCCTATGTCAAACGGCTAGTAGATACGGAGTAGAAATTCTGAATTCCTCTTTGTACAAATCACTCCCATTTTTGTCATAGAATAACAGCAGATCCCTGAAGGAGCTCCTGTTTCAAAAACACGGTAAGGGGGGCCTGGGTGGCTCAGTCGGTTAAGCGTCCAACTTCAGCTCAGGGGATGATCTCATGGTTCGTGGGTTTGAACCCTGCATTGGGCTCTGTGCTGACAGCTCAGAGCCTAGAGCCTGCTTTAGATTCTGTGTCCCCGTCTCTCTCTCTGTCCCTCCCCCACTTGCACTCTCTCTGTCTCTCAAATATAAATAAACATTTAAAATTAAAAAATAAAAATAAATAAAAACATGACAATATTACCATTTCCACCTGAATGAAAACAACTAAGGTGATATCCATCTCAAACCAGAATAAAAAATTAGGTACCCACCAGTGCTTCTCAACTCTGTCCGGTAAAGTAACCTTGGTGGCACTTTACTTTCCTCTGGGACCCAGCTAAAAGCAGCCCGCTTCAGTGCAAAATTTCAATAGGGTTCATATTTTATCTTAAGAATTCACCAATTTTTTTTTATTCTGCTTGTTTTCCTCTTACCACAAAAATAACATTTTGATTATTGACCATTATATAAAATTCAAAGGTCACCATTTTTATCCTTTAGCATTCAGTACCCTGTGGAATATGTTAGCCCATTCTGGAAACCAGAGACCACAGCATCTGCTAAATATTCTCATTTAGAAGCCCAAACATTTAGAAGCAAATTATAAATACATTAAGTGAGATATAAAGACAGACCCAAAAGGAGTATAATGAAATTAGGATATTTTGGTGTAAGATTATGGCATCTAAGCACTTAGCAACTACCTGCTTTTTGTTTTTTTAATTTTTTTTTAACTTTTTTTCATTTTTGAGAGACAGAGAGAACAGAGCATGAGTAGGGCAGGGGCAGAGAGAGAGGGAGACAGAATCCAAAGCAGTCTCCAGGCTCTTAGCTGTCAGCACATAGCCAAATGCGGAGCCTGAACTCACTGACCACAAGATAATGACCTAAGCCAAAATCGGGACACTCAACTGACTGAGCCACCCAGGCGCCCCCCCACCCTGCCTTTTCTTAATTTTTTTAAATATTTATTCATTTTTGAAAGACAGACAGAGACAACAGAGCGTGAGCAGGGGAGGTGTAGCAACTACCTTCTTAAAAACTATTCTGGAGGCACCTGGGTGGCTCAGTCAGTTAAGCATCCGACTTTGGCCCAGGTCATGATCTCCCAGTTCTTGAGCTTGAGCCCCACATCGGACTCTGTGCTTACAGGTGAGAGCCTGGAGCGTGCTTCAGATTCTGTGTCTCCCTCTCTCTCTGCCCCGCCTTGCTCGCACTCTCTCTCTCTCTCAAAAATAAATAAACATCAAAAAAACATGAAAAAAAAAACTATTCTGAATAACCACATACAAAAGTAAACAAACACTAAAGTTGGTTATGATAAATATTGCTCATGCTCAGGAATATTTCTGCTTCTCCTGCACAACAGGAAAAGATTAAACCTCCCTTGGTCCCTAAATCTGGAATGACCATGTAATTTGCTGGGCCAATGACACGTTACTGGAATTCATCTATGTCAGTTACAGGTGAGAGCATGAAGGAGTTAACATGCAATTTCCCACGTTCTCTTTTCCTTGCCACACCAACTAACAAGGCCATATGATGCACCATGGCCATAGGATGTACTTGGAGCAGTGCAGCTCCAAGATGAGGGCACCTTCTTCAGCCTGGAAGGCAGAATTGTCATATGTAGACAATTGTCTGGGAGAGTCACTCAGATGCACAATGGACTCCAAAGAAGAAATAAACCTTTGTTGGGTTAAACCAAAGATGTTACTGTAGTACCACCTAGCCTGTACTGGTGGATCCTCTCCCACATGTTACCCTCAAATTCAAATAGACCAGACTCATGAACATTAAACGGCCCTACCTTCTTTCTGTTTTATTACTATAGAGCTACAAGGACAATCTATAACCAGTATGTTGTATAGAACAATCTACAACCAGTATGGTTATTTGTATTCTTTGCCCAAAAATTATGGCTAAATTGACTCATGAACTGCTCTTGAAAAAAATTTCGGGGCACCTGGGTGGCTCAGTCGGTTAAGCATCTGACTTTGGCTCAGGTCATGATCTCACGGTCCATGGGTTCGAGCCCCGCGTCGGGCTCTCTGCTGACAGCTTGGAGCCTGGAACCTGTTTCAGATTCTGTGTCTCCCTCTCTCTCTGCCCCTCCCCTGCTCACACTCTGTCTCTCTCTGTCTCTCAAAAATAAATGTAAAAAAAATTTTTTTTAATTTCCATCAAATTGGGCCTTTATAAGCGTGTGAACAAGCAGTCAATTGACACTGTTCTTTTAAAACCACTTCCATTGGTCAAAAAGGGAAAAATCTATAGCACAGTACAAAGTTCTCTACTGACACAGACCATATGGGTGAATATATGACATTAAATACTCATTTTTACTTTACTACCAGTAAGTCATGCCACAAAGCAAATACAAATTACCAAAAAACTTTTTTTAAGTCACAGTAAATTTTACTAATTTTCAAAATTTTGATGTCCCATTATTTAACAGCTCAATCGATTTTGTAAATTGCACGAACTTAACTATTTTTTACAAGGTTCCATCCATTTAAGCTAGGGTTCTTTAACTGTGGCACCATTAACATTTCAGGCTGGATGATTTCTGTTAAATAATCATGGCCTCTGTTAAATTTGGCCTCTGCAAACTAGATACCAGTAGCAACTTCCCAGTTTTGACAACCAAAAAATGTCTGAAAATATTTCCAAATGTTTCCTGGGAGACAAAATCACCCCCGATTGACAACTACTAATCTACTCCAGTGGTCCTTTAAAAAAAAAATGTACTCCATACTTCGGCCCCACTGTTGCTTCACTGAAGCGACTTAACAATAGTACATAAAGGTGATATGATAAGATTTTACTTCCTTTTCTTATTGCATAAGGAAAATACATATTAATTGTTAAACATTTTTAAATAAAAATTTGCAAAACTAACAAAATAATTATTTGTAATCCCATCTCAATTAGCATGTTTACAGACAGGTCTCTCTGGATGCATTCATTCAACAGTTAATAAATGACTGCTTTGTGGTGGGCACTGTACTAAATATCAGAGATAGAGCATTGAGTCAGACACATTCTTGCCCTCCTGGAGCTCACAGCTATGGGAAAAACAGATTACGCACCTTAAATATCAATGGCAAATGATGGTACAGATCATGAAGAAAAGTGCAGGCTCCTAAGATATCAGTATTGGTTTAAGGTGGCATCACAGTGAGGCATCTTTGAGGAAATAGTATTTTAGTTGAGAACAGAAGGATGTAAAATATCAATGGCTAGCATTTGAGTATTGCTTACTACCTGCCAGGTATTTTTCTAAGCTTCTATGTATAATAACTCCTTTAATCCTCTGAACAACCCTGTGAGGTACCTGTAATTATCATCCCTGTATTAAAGATAGAACATGGGTTTGGAGAGATTAAGTATCCTGCCCCAGATCACAAAGCTAATATGTGGAAGAAAGAGAATTGGAAGCTGGTCTTGACTAGGACAAGCACCCACACCCCCGAAGTGAGACAGGCAGAGCAGGAGGAAGAGGGCTCCTGATAGACACGGCTGTATTGCACTATTCTCCTAGGCAAGGAGGAGTGACCTTCCAGTCACCAAAGAGAGGATACTGAAATCCACCTCATTACATATTTATGGTAGTTTCCTAGTTAAATGCAGCCTCCTTAAATCCTTTCTTTGGAGGAGATGGGGCATAAATTATTTATAAATTAATTAATTATGATGGGAATTAAGCAACAGAACAGTCTCAAACTGAAAATTGAAAAGAGAGGTAGAAAGTTCCAAAAGGCTGAATTCATAACAGCAACTCACTCTAACACATATTTTTGATTAGTCAGGAGGTTTAACAGTACTTCTAGGCTAATAAATTAGTATGTTCTGAGCTAAAATGAATGCTCTCATTTAGGTCCTATAAATTGTGTGTTTGCAAGAAGCTGAGGTGCACTCTCCTAACTAAAATTATTTCCAACAACTTAAATGATTTAAGTCACACACTGTGATGATGGCACAATTAATCTTACAAACATAAGATCATTTCACGATGAAAAAAAGGATTCCAATGCTACTGAATATGTTTTTATTGCTGTTATTGTTTGAGGTACTATTGGTTTAATTTCTGCGTGACCATATTATATATGAATTTTAAATGTCACTAGGCAGAATAATAAAAGTAACTTCTTTGCTTTGCAACTCACTTCCTATAAGAATGATAGTTCTTCTCAGAATTTACAATATATATAATCATCTGTTGGTTGGAATGCTAGGCTAATAAAGCTATGTTTATGGATTTAATGCACATGTGATTTTGCTCACCGAACATAGCTGCTTTAGGTACCTCAATGCATAATATTAGCAGATTCGGAAATTTCATACATGAGGCACCTTGTAGGCACCCAAATCTCAGGGAATGAGCTACTCTGATTAATTGCATTTTCTAGATCATTGAGACTTATCTAGAAAAGCCTTAGCATCTCATCCTTATTAAAGCTGAAAACATTTACAGAATATACTGGTAGATGTTCTTGCCTTAATAAATAATACTTTAAACTTCATGTGGGAATGGACAATACAAAGGGTGATCAGATGGAAATTTAAAAAAATATATGTTTACAATAATGAAAATGGAAGTGAGAGAAGAACACAAAATTGAGTTGAATGTGTACTTAACTCCGGACATAGCCTAACAATTGCTTTTGAAAAAAATACTGATGTTTATTCATTCCATTGTCACTTATCCCATCGTGAGAAAATGAATTACAGAAGAAAACAAGCTTGATTCTTGCTAGTGTTACTGCATGATGAATGACTGAGAATGATAAAAAAAGAATATGATAATTTAATTCTCTCATTTTTATTTCCCACAACAACAAAAAAATCATCTTTCTTTTCTATTACTCTTATTTAATGTTTATTTATTTTTGAGAGAGAGAGAGACAGAATGTGAGTGGGAGAGGGGCAGAGAGAGAGGGAGACACAGAATCCAAAGCAGGCTCCAGGCTCTGAGCTGTCAGCACAGAGCCCGACGCGGGGTTCAAACCCACAAGCCGTGAGATCATGACCTGGGCCGAAGGTGGATGCTTAACCGACTGAGCCACCCAGGTGCCCCTCTATTACTATTATTAAATGTAATTCTCAGCTATTTTGAAAATCACACAACCATCTCTACCATAACTGATACCCCTTAAGTGTATTGTGGCTTATTTATCAGACAATCAAGAAGGAACATTATATTGGATTAAAAAGTGGTATATGTGCATGCATTTTTATTTTTAAGCTCACTCGTGCTGCCTAAACTCAAGTCTTGTTGGGACTTTTGCAACGATTCTCTCTTGCTTTTACCCTCCTGTGTATTTTTTTTCTTTTTAAGGAAAAAGGTATTAAATCATTTTGTTGAAACTAACAAAAGACATTAGTTCCCTTTTTATGTTGTATGTTGTAACTATTTCCTACCTACATCTTACAAAAGTGACTGTATAACTCAAAGGGCAGTGGCATGTTTATAATTACGCCCTAAATGCACAAAGTTGAATGTGGGCACTTTTAGAGTCATTAGCCGAGTGAGTCTCAGAATCTAGCCCGAGACCAGCAGCATTAGCGCTAGCTGAGAATGTGTTAGAAATGCACATTCTCAGGCCCCATCCCAAACCTACTAATTCAGAAACTCTGGAACTGGGACGTGACGATGGTTTACCAAGCCCTTCAGGTGATTCTGATACACACTGGAGCTTGAGAGCCATCTAGTTTTCTCTAAATTCATTAGGAAGGGAGAACCAGATATTATCCAGACTACACTCTCGTATGACACAAATTTCCCCAAATAACTCTGAGAGAATCTGGTCATTCTCCTCACAGCTATCTTCCCCCAACTACCTCACTGTGAATGCCTCTGCTAGGCCTACAAGATGAAGATTAGTGTTATCACCGTTGTTGCCAATTAGTGGAACTTGACCTGAGTTTCTTAGTTTGACCAGATTTTTTAAATGTTGCAAAATAATATGCGTATTCTTCTCATTTACATTGTTTCATGCAAATAATATTGCCATTACTAGAAGAATAAAATTTTATCAATGAATTTCAATGTACTTTAGTAAATGGAACTGATATTCCCAATGAAACTGAGAAAGAGCATAATGCTCTTTGTATCAACTGATTGGGAAAATGAGTCAGAAAAGGTTTTTTGACAGGTTGCCATTTCAATAAATGACAAATAGTCAGTTATGAAGCCAACCAGCTACATGGTTTCCTTTTTCAACTGCTCTCCTCTTGCTGGTTGGAAGGAAGCATGGGATGGAGAGGGAGGTGAAAAGGCAGGATTCCAGGCCCACAGAGAAGGGGAGGCAGGAAATCAGGTAGACCAGGAACTTAGAAGATCTGTTAATGGTGGAGGGTAAATTATGAGAGAGGATCAGTCAACCTATGAGGCCAGAAGTAAGCAGGGGCTTATCAGGAAGGATAAAGTGAGGATTTGTTCCAAAAGGCAGTCAGAATTCATTATAGGATTTTAAGACAGTGAGGTGATCAATCTAGCATTATAGTACAATCACTTTGCCCACAAAGTAACAGAAGGATGGAATCTAGGGAGAAAATGCTGAAGAGCAACTGCCGGCAGGAGAAAGGTGATAAGAACCAAAGCCAAAAAGCGGTGTCAGTGGAAACAGGGAGGAGGAAATGAGTTCAAGGGATCCATAGGAGGTAGAATAAACAAACCTACTAGAGAAGTCTACTTAGGAAATAACAACCGTGGCCTACAGTCTTCTCTCAAGAGTCCCTGCATTAAAAACAACTGCCTAAAAGCTTTTTTTTTTTTTTAAATGTAACTCACTCCTCAATTACACTCACATGTAAACATATGCTTGAGAGGAAAGGGCACACCCTCTGTCAAACACAACCAGATTCTGAAGCCTAGTTTTGACTCAACTTGAGAAACAATTCCCTACACACACACACATATGCACGCACACACACACATGTGCTCATACACGCACACATGCTGGAACATTAGAATATGGCCTTAAAATGGAGTTTGGAAAGGTGTCTGTCTACACCACAGTCTGGGCATTCTCTTTCCTCCTGAGCCTCCCCGACCCCTATCTGAGCCAGTTCTTCCATGGTCTACTGGACTTGCTTTCTCTGTTGGCTGTGCCCCCCACGCCAAACAGAGATTTTGATTCCTTCCAGTTTAACTTTTAAGATGCCGTGATCACTTTAAGAAAAGAACCTGCCGTGGGCATAATTTTGTAAATCCCTTTTCCTTTCAATTCCCTCCACTCAAGATTATGCCCTCGTCCTTCCCTCTTTTCCATCTTTTCATTACCAGCTAGTTGTTTAGAGCTTCCACAGGTGAGAATGGGGGCAGTTTCACTGTGTTATTACTGTTGGACTCTCTGATTTTTGAGTACTATTTGGGCGGCACTCATGGTTGGTTGCTAAGGCATGGTTACCATGGTAACATCTCCAGATAACATTATTTTTTTTTAAATAGCAAATTAAAAGCTTGTTTTAAATGAAATAATGAGGAAGTAATGAAAGCCCATTCAAGAGTCAGTTACTACCAAGTAATTCCCCTCTCCTGGGCACACAATATTTATTTTTAAAGCAGTCATTTTCCAGTGGAACATTAAAGATAAATAGTCTGCTTATTTGCTTTTGACTTATCTCACCGTGTATTTTTCAGCAGGGAAAGTTCCTGATGTTTTGGCCGTTAGCCTTTGGTGTGGAAGGTATTATGTCTGCTCCCCCATAACATTGCTGGTGAAACATCTCTGAGCATTCCTCTGGCTCAGGGTGCAATTTTGCAATCCTAGAACCTCTCAGAAATTTTCTCAGCCCTTCACTATTTTACCACTCTCGCAAGAACTTCTGTTGAGAAATCCCACTACCTTGAAACCTCAACAAGGGAGAATAATAATAATGAACACGTCAGTCCCCTGGCAGCTGATACTAATAGCCGGGCTTATGCAAAACTAATTTCTTAGGTTGAAGTTGGCTTATTGTGTGAGTTATGGTATTATATAATGTAATATTTAGCTGTCCTGTTTAATAAGAATTGTTCCTATTCTTGGCAAGTAAAAAAGTTTTATAATTACATTATGCAATTTCCATGCCGTTCAATTTCTTACATGCCAATGTTCTAGAAAATCTGATTTAAAATATAAATAAGAGAATATTACACTGTGTACAAAGAGATATTCCAGAGTGATCTGAACTTTTTTTTTTTTGCCTTTTAAACTATGTATCTTTTGAATGCACACGTGGACCGCGCCTGCATTTTCATAACGTCTGAATTCTGAAATTCTAAGCAGCAATCAAAACTGCAGGAGCTGACCTACTGCAATTTTACTGCCATGGCAAAATCAGCCCCTTTATTCTAAGCTACATATTTTCAAAGACAGTCTCAGCAGTATGCTTTTTTTATGACTCCAGTTTATGCAACTTTTCCTTAGGACCTTAGCTCATCCATATATCTGAGAATCCTAAATGCAGTGAGCTATCAAGCAATAGCATTATTTTCTTTTTCGTCAGTAAATTATGAGTACAGAACAGCCTATGACTAAATGGGGGTCACAGGGCATGGCAGGTATGCATCCTCTATGTTATTTTCAATCCAAGTTACGAAAATGTCGAGCTGACACTTGTACATTTAAAGGTATGCACACTCAAAAGGAAAAGGGAATAAAAATCACTGCCAAACTAGGGTTCTTTGTGAACGAAGGGAGAGAAACCCTGATGGGCATTGCGAGCCAGAAGCTCACACAGTGCCACAGCTGAAATTAACAGTGAGCAATTTCTAAGCAAGACCTCCAAGGGGAAATGACTGAAAAGAGGAAAATCAGACTGCACACATTCTTTGACTCCTCGCTGGAAAACCGAGGTCTTACCAATTCACTGAGATGTCCAACGAGAACACAAGTGGGATTCTTCCACTGGCTGAAAAATCAAAAATGACCATGTGGAAAGGATGAGAAGGGGGCTTCTTAGTTAAGGGGTATAGGACTGGGCAGGACTATTGGGGTCAGAGACAAAAATGTTATCCTTTGAGTAATTATGTATTATCCGTGTTCCTGTGGTGCTTGGAACTATAAAACCAATGCCTACCAACATAATTCCTATACATTTTGGGAGACTTCTTCATGTTTATCTTTGTCCCTAATTAAGCATTCATTTGGAAGGGCCAGTGTCAGTAGAGCTGTAGGAATATGAGCATAATCCCTTCCCCCACCCCCGCCCCGCCCCGGGGTCTGGAGAACAGTGGAGGGTCTGGAGGAACTTCACCTGCCACAGGTAGGACTCTCCAACAATTTGCAATTCTGGGAACACCAGAAAGAGTTTCAAGAGAAAGGAGTTACTCATCAAACAGACAAAATAAACATCCGTTCAACCCAGTAGTGTGAGAGCCGAGCAATTCACTAGAGCGAGTAACTCAAGAGGTCATCATTTTCAGGGCCACTGGTAAAATCCAATTTCATCTTTCAGCAACTTGTAGTTGATAATACTTGTCACCCGGATGGCCTACAGATGTGTTTTAAGGATAAAAAAAGACACTGAATTTAATTTACATTTTTTTTCCTGAAACTAAGAGAGCTCCTTCTGAAGTTGACAGAAAATATAACACTGAGAAACAGAACACATTCTCAGAGACAGACAAATGTTAATTATATGAGCAAACCAAAGGAATTGTTTATTTCAGTTAAACTATCTGTCTTGGCCTTGATTATGTAGCACGCACATAACTGGTTAGAATTTTCGAGAAAGTAATTTAACTGTTTCAGTTACCTACTACCTTTTATCATTCATTTGCCCTAAAGACTGGGAAGAACTTGAAAAATAATAGAGCTATCTGGGGCACCTGGGTGGCTCAGTCGGTTGAGTGTCCAACTCTTGATTTCGGCTCAGGTCATGATCTCACTGGTCGCTGAGCATGGGGCCTTGCTTGAGATTCTGTCCCTCCCTCTGCCCCTCCCCTGCTTGCAATCACTCTCTCTTTCCCTCTCTCAAAAAACAAAAAATAATAAAAAATTAAAAATAATAGAGCTACCTGTTAATTACTCATGGAAAAAGTGTTAACACTAAGAGAATCTGTTTAAGTTTCAGACTTCCATTGCCACAATTAAATAGAGATATTAAGAGAATCATTTGTCAGTTACTCTCCTGCCATATATGTATTTGTGATCTTTTGCTTATCATTTTAAATCAAAGTGTTTTATCATCCATCCGACCTGATGAAAAGGATAAAGACTATCTACCTTATGTTGGCTATTTGTATTTCTCCAAAAAATGACACTATCAAATCCCAAAATGGAAGCCAAAAAGCCAGGTGAGTTAATTTTCAGTTAGATGATTGGATGTCCTGTATATAAAGTTTTGATTTCCCACGCATTTAAATAAAATCACTGACAATCAAACACACATTAAGACACTAGAACAAATAACTGTGGATTACCTATACAAATGCTACTTTCCCTAAAGGAAGACAATCCAAAATTGACTTTAAATAACTGTATATTGATTGAGCATATATTCTACATGATAGCCTAGCACACTAAATACTAAAATTTGTTTTATTAATTCAAACACTATTCTGGAGGAGGGAACTCATCAATGATTAGCTTCGCATGAATATAAAATTAAGTAGACTAAATGCCTATATTAGTCCCATGATCTTTCTTCAACTAGAGGATGTCTCTGCATTTCATAAAACTATTTCACCTTACTTAAATACTGTGCTGCTTTTGATAAATCGTGTTGTCATATTGAAATTAAAGGTCTGTAAACAAACAGAGCTTTTCTTAATATTACAAAACAAAGATTTTCATTCCATATTTGCAGTATCAGGTACGTGTATGTTTGCATTTGAGAATAAAAACTGAGCAGAATAAATTTTCAGAATTGACAAATTAAATGATACATGTATCCAGACGTGGAAATAAATTGCTGAAGACAGTGTTATTTACTACGGAACCGCATGACTCATTTTGCAATCCTTGTGCTTGGGTAGGAAAGGGAAGAAAGGATGTGTTAATTATAGGTGATGAATGATTGTCACTTCCTGGGTGTTAGGACAAAGATGAAATTTTGAAAGGTTTTCCTGGGGGGGGGGTATTTCATGCTTCAGATAAATACGTGTTTCTTCATATTTTTACATTTTAAAGACTTTTAATAAAGATGGCAGAAGCACATTATAAATTTTGGCTTGTGGAAATACACGCAAACACACATGTATGTGCACACACACACACACACAATTACTTATATTCAATTGTTCTCAATATTCGAAGAGTCAACCCCACAGTTTCTATAAGCAAGACGGATGGCCCCATTTATTCATGTGCTTATGATCATCTAATGAGTCTATTTCTCCCTCATGTTCTAGATGGTAGTTGGCACCTTGTTGGTGCTTCATATCTCATTCAAGAAACATGAATAACAGGCTCCAGTAATATTGACACATATGGTAACATTATGATTACCTATAAGAAAAGGGATGGCAAAAACAAATCTCACATCTGAAAATGTCATTATCCCAAAAGGCTACATCCAAGCATTGTATCAATATTGACCTTTGTCTTAAGATCACACTGTTTTTTTGTTTTTTTTTTCAACGTTTATTTATTTTTGGGACAGAGAGAGACAGAGCATGAACGGGGGAGGGGCAGAGAGAGAGGGAGACACAGAATCGGAAGCAGGCTCCAGGCTCCGAGCCATCAGCCCAGAGCCCGACGCGGGGCTCGAACTCACGGACCGGACCGCAAGATCGTGACCTGGCTGAAGTCGGACGCTTAACCGACTGCGCCACCCAGGCGCCCCAAGATCACACTGTTTTAAGACAATTAAATCTATTCATACATCTGCTACTTCCGAGACGATAAATTCAAACTATCCCAGAGTTCTTTCCGTGATCACATAAAAAGTTTTCATACAATACATTTGGAGACCTTAAAATCCCCACATCCTAACAATTCCCTTCTTCCTCCTTCCAGCTAAATTTTTAAAATGAAATTTTTATCTCTTTCCTATGGTCTTGTCTCAGATTTCAGAGGCTACATTGTAAATATAATAATGGATGTTCCCAACAGAGAGAGACAGCAGTTGATAAAGAAAACGTGTTCATTCCAAGTCATCATGGACACCCCAGGGTGCCCCCTATATCCCTGCAAGTAATTTCCTAATCAAGTAGATTGTAATGTACAAGGCCCAACTACTGACATTTTTTGCTCGAGAGGTTGTTCCGTGATATGCAGTGCTGAGATATTCTTGAAATAATGTGTGAGGTTGATTTCTCTTCCTTTTTCTTCCCTCACCTCACCACACCACCTCCACAATTAATTCATTGCCCATCACCACAGCTCTCAAAGAGAATGATTCCAGGAAAACAGTAGGCTAACCATGTACCAGGTGTGTGGGCAACGTAATCACCCCTTTTGTCTTTGTCCACCTCTCTCCCATGAGCATCTAAGAGCAGGCACCATGTTTTACTCTATTTGGTACTGACAGCATGCAGCATGGAATAGGCACAAAATAACTGCAGTCTGAATGAATTGAAGCCACTATTTAAAGCAGTATCTACTGATGCCTATGTAATACTTCCACAAGCTTCAAAACCAAAGAACACAGGGACTCTTCCCCTTATGTGTAACTTGCCAATGAGCAATGAAAAAGCCGCACTGGACTGGGCAACAATTGCAACTTCTGCTTTACACAGAGGGCTCCCTGCCTCAGGTCCACAGGGACCCCATGATCCTTTCGCCATGAGAGGTGCGGAGGGGGAGGACAGGGTGCAGGCCAGTTCAGCGGTGCAGTGCAGAGAAGAGCAGGACTGGCCAGCTGCCCTGGGGAGGCAGATCCGTGAGGAAGAAAAGGTTCCTGTCCCGGAAGGCTTCCCAACCCCAAAACATGCCTGTTAACTCTGCTCCATGCAGGAAAAGCAGAGAAGAAAGGCCACATTTCCCCATTTCTTCACACCCCTGGGCATGGAGAACAGGGTGTAAGTTAAATATTGGCATTTAGATGTGCTGCTGTTTCTAAGTAAGAACCAAAGTTTGTTTCGTTTTTCCATTCATTTTTCAGGTAGATGCATCTGTGAACACCTAGGAAAGTACTTAGAGCTCTGCCTCCTTTGTTTTCTCATATCACTATCCATGTGCTTCCCAATTAATTTATGGGTGAAAAGTTCACGGAGAATGA
Organism: Prionailurus bengalensis; assembly: GCF_016509475.1. Taxonomy (NCBI): domain Eukaryota; kingdom Metazoa; phylum Chordata; class Mammalia; order Carnivora; family Felidae; genus Prionailurus; species Prionailurus bengalensis. The sequence goes on along the minus strand of NC_057348.1, from coordinate 91,482,668 downwards.
AAAAAATCAGGCCAAAATACAGAAAGAGGAGGCAAGTGGGATTTAAATAAAGATTTGCCTCTCACACCTTGCTGCAATTATACTGGTTTAACATGTCATATTCATCCCAAGAGGCCTGCATTTTATAACTATAAGAGTTCCTTTCCATTTGTTATAGAAAAACTACTCAAAACATCACTTTCTGTGACTTCCCTATGATTCCTTTGGTAGGTGCTTCTTTAGGGCACCGACTTTCACTAGAATCTGGTATCACAAGGCGCTGCACCAGGTATCAGGGAAAGTGCACCTCCTCTTCCCTCTCCTCTTTGAAAGTCAGCCGTCTTTGACAAGACTACTTAGGCTGATTTTTTAGAAAGTACCAGAATTCTCCTACTGAGAAGCTATGTCAGAGTGGTGTGCTTATGTTGTGCCCCTGAGCTTCCTGTCTGTCAGAACTTTGTGACCAGCCCTCCCTCGCCCAACACATTTTGTCAGGGAGAAATGGAGATTAGGCACCTTCTTTCATTTAAAGAGCAACATATGAAAAGCTGTTGGGATGCCTGGTAACTGCCTCAGAGCCTACTAATGTCTCACATTCTGATGACGCATGCCGTTCAACTTGAATAAACCAATCTAATTTGTATTAGTATCTCCTCAGGTTCAAATTCTGCCATTTTCCTATGCATCACGTTCTGTGCTTTACCACGTTTGAGGGTTTAACCTGCGCAACCGCCTAATAACAGAGGCACCGCGGCTTTGTCCAGCCTACAAATCAAATTTCAGAGAGTGCACCTACCTTCCTCAAGAACACACAGCAAACGTGGGAGCAGGGATTCAGATCCAGACCACACAGAGTTCGGAGTCTGAAGTTTAACCACTCTGCTCTCAGGCCACTTTCTTAAGATCTCTCCAGCTGAAAAAAAAAAAAAAAAAAAAAAAATCATTGGTTTTAAAATACTAAAAGGCTGGAAAAGAAAAAAAAAAGGAAATACTGAGAGGCCAATCTCCCAAGAATGTTTGTCTTTTTAAAAATTGATGTGCTATATTACACATCCTGCTCTCCTACATTTAAGTAGCTATTTTTAATAGGGGTATACACTGGCCTAAAAGTATAAATTAAGCATTTATGTGAAGCGCATAATTAATAACTTCGGTGAATGGGTACTGCCACCTTCCACTCCGTGCGCGCGGACCATGAAATCCGCAGGGTGCTGTGGCCACTTGCGCCGGCGGCGGTGGGAAGTCTGCGCCGTAGCGCGGTGCTCCTCTGCCACCTAGAGGCTCTGCTCAGAACAACGCCGCGTCACGTCCTTCAGGCTAAATGAGCTCTGAAATGCATCCTTGCGCCTCTTTTCTAGACTATTACTCTGTTCTGAGATTTTGGTCTCCTGTTCTCCTTTAAAAACAAAATTGCTTTCTTCATAAGTCTTCAAACTTAATACTAGAAAAGTCCAATTGTATTCAATAAAATATGATGTTGTTTTTGTATGATAATGAATTTGTTTAAAACAGCAATCATGGGGAAAATACCTCATTAAAGAGCTCTGCCTCTGGGGGGCGCCTGGGGGGCTCAGTCCGTTGGACGTCAGACTTTCGCTCAGGTCATGATCTCGAAGTTTGTGAGCTCCAGCCCCTTGTTGGGCTCTGTGCTGACAGCTTGGAGCGTGGAGCCTGCTTTGGATTCTCTGTCTCCTTCTCTCTCTGCCTCCCCCCCAGTTGCGTTCTGTCTCTATCAAAAAGAGAAAAAGAAAAAAATTTTTAAAGAGCTCTGCGTTTGGCATAAGAATGCTATGCGTACAAAGTGATCAATTAGCAGAGCGCGTGAGCAGTGATTCATCCCTCTTTGAATTCATCCAGTATTTGCACGTTCCTCATATAAGTTGCTAGATGTTTTCAAATAGCAATTAGAAATAAGTATTTCTCAAAAACAAATAAGTAATTAAAAAGAAAATAACAAGACCTAATTTCCTAATTTTTGCCTTACATGAAAAAATCAGAGGAAAAATTGCTAGTGGCTATTTTAGCTGATCATTCATAGTAATAATGATAATGATAAAACAACTAAAACATATTGAGTCCTACCGTGTTGAGATAGTTTTATATGTTCACACATTATTTCTAACCTCATGACAATTTGAAAATTACCAGTATCATTGTTTGAGAAATAAACTGAAGCTCAGATAAATATAAGGCTGGTGAATTACAAATGATAATTGATGAAACTGGTATTTAAAACAAGATTCCAAAAACCCACTCTTTCCCACTAAGTCATGTTAATTTGAAAATAATAGGAGATATTTTTTATCCAGAGTAATAAGTGATACGTTAATATCATTAATCTAAGTATTTTGCATTAAAGAGAACCAATAAAATTATTTAACTCGTCCAAAATTGATTGAAAGTCACTGAAATAGGATAAATTTTTAAAATGAGTTTACAGGTTTTTTTAATTATTTTTTTAATTCCAGTAAAATTAACGTACAGTGTTATATTAGAATCAGGTGTACAATATAGTGATTCAACAATTCCACACATCACTCAGTGCTCATCAAGACAGGTGTACTCTTAATCCTCATCACCTGTTTCACCCATACCTCCCGCCCCCCACCTCCACTCGGTAGCCACCAGTTCTCGGTACTTAAGAATCTGTTTTTTTGTCTCTTTTGTTCTTTCTTTGTTTTGTTTCTTAAATTCCACATATGAGTGAAATCATATGGCACTTATCTTTCTCTGGCTTATTTCAAAACTGAGTTTACAGTCTGACCTACTGCCATGACACACGAAATAGCTTAACCTGAAGAATAACCCAGGGTGAATATAACAGAGATCAGAAGAGGAGTATGGAGAACCCCCAGGTGAGGGTGACTTGATAAAGTGATACTGTGTAATGTTCATAAGCATCTTGCAAAAATAAATCACTGCATCCAGGTTCATAGGCAGGTGTCCTGCCTCCAGAAGAAGAGTTGGACTATAATATCTGCCATCTGAGGGATGCTGATCCTTCCATAGCAAGGGTCTAGATATTCCTAAAGAACACAGCCCATCATCACATTGTCTGCTTCTGACAGCCTTTCCCCAGACACTTTGGCCTTCTCCAGAACCTGTCTATTATCAAAAATTTCTGCTGAGATTTATATTTGTGACATTTCAATCACTTACAGATACTTCCACAAAAATATGTCATAAATGTTGAATAATGTCCTAGGAGATTTTTTAATGCAAATGTTTACATATAATGACAAATTCTAATATATCACTGTGGAAAATGCATGTCCTGCCATCTCCAGATGGGAAAAGAATGAATATGAATCCTTAGAGAGGTATCCACAAAAGGTAGGGGGGGCAATTATTTTTGTTAGTATTTAAATGTGGATTCTTGTATATTTTTTTAAATTGTAAAAGTAGCATATGGGCATTATGATCTTAGAATGTCAAAACTAGAAGGGATGTAAATATCATCTATTCTAGTCAACATTACATTTCTCACAGATGAGAAAGCTGAGGCCCATAGAGATGAAAGAACTTGCTCGATCCAGCAAGATAAGGCCAAATCCAAGAACAGAACTCGGTGTCCCAATTGCCAGTTGATCTTTTGATAGATTGTACAATATGTGCTGTCCCTTCAAAGTCTCTTCTACCCACACACAATGTAGGTAAGATTGATGAATACTCAAATGTCTTTGCTGGGCTGCAACAGACAATGGTAGGTCCTATAGCAGTGCCTGCCACACAGTAGGCATTCAATGAATACTGGATGAATGCTGAGTGCCTATATGAGCACATTCACATGTTGACGTCTACATCCATCTATATAAGAGAGAATGCAATGGAAAAGAGGATATCTAAAAGATCATTTTTGATAAGAACACCCTTGATTTTTTGTTCTTCATCTGATGGAAATGGGGGGAGAATTGCAGGCTTGTGATAATAGAAAATAGTACTCTTTAGTCATAATTCCAAAGAACTTACACAGGAAAGAAAAAATGTTTGGCATGATGAGTGAAAACAAATGGATTAATAAAACAGGTATTCTTAGAATATGTAAATTATCTGAAGAAAATACAAACTCACAGTTATGAAACTCTCATTTAAACATTGAACTATCTCCAAGAGAAAGAGAGCCACACATGAGGTGAGCTGTGTCAACTTTGATATCCAAACACAATCACTGGTAGCTGGAGGGTCCTACATGGGGGCTGACCTTCTGAACAGCCCTCATATGATTTCATGTTGCCTAAAATTATGAGAGTTCAAGGGGCATAATCTAACAGGAATTCAGAAGAAACAAGCAGGACTGGATGATACATCTCGACTTCATTCATAAAAAAAGAAATGTGAATTAAAACTACACCATTTTTACCTGCCACCCTGTTAGAACTTTAAATTGTGATAACACTCCATTGGCCAGGCCATGGGGAAAGAGTCACAGTCCTACGTCACTATTAAGATTGCCTCTCTGGAAGGTGATTTTCCAAAATCTATCAAAATTACAACTGCAGATACCCCTTAGCCCTGCAATTTCACTTTGTGGATTTATCGTTCATATATCCTTACACTTGTGCAAACCATAACAATGAAGCATTTTTCATTGCTGACTACTAATGATAGTGAAAGAATGGAACAAACTCAAATGTCCATCTACAGGGGAATGGTTAAATAAAGTATTGTGCATTCATATAAAGAATAATATTTACAACTATAAGAAAGGGTGAACGGTAAGCAAGTGTCTTGAGTACAACTCTGGAAAGGTCCCCACAGGAAAAATTGCTAAGTGAAAACAGGAGTGCATTGCACAGCACCTACAACCTCCTCTCTTTTGTGTAAGAAATAGAAGAAAGTACAATTTGCTTGTACGCGTGTGTGTGTGTGTGTGTGTGTGTGTGTGTGTTTTAATTCTGGAAGGACACATAAGAAATTGCCAAAAGTGGTTAACTGTGACTGGGGGAAGATAGAAAATGGGCAGATGGGAGATAATAGTGGGATGCAAGGTTTTCACAGTACTTTTTATTTCCTGTAAGCTGTGAAAATGTTGAATTGTCTTGAACTTTAAGAAAAGATGGGGGGGGTGTTAAGATGGATGGAAGAAAATTAACTGTTCAACCTAACTTATTGAATAGGGAGTATGTCAGGATGTTCAGACTTTATGTGGGGCAGCTCAGTGAGGAGCCCTGGGCAGATCAGCAGCTAGAAGAGTAAATGGGTGCCCTGCTGGGCTAGTGCACTCCCAGAGAAAGCCAAACCACTGCATTCATAGTGGACCCCAGATTGAAAGGGGAAAGGAAGATGAGTGACCTATTGTAATTTAGGGATATTCTGACTCCTGACATGTGCTTTGATACAGAATCTGGATCTGGATGAGTTTAAACTGCGCAGGTCTTGCAGAAAGCTTTTCCTTTCAATAGACAACGTACTTGCTCTAAGTGGATGACACTGTAAGGGAGAGGATTATAAATGGGTATAAAAATGAAGGCAAATGGCTGTCCTCCCGAGAACGGATGCACACACACTCTCACATATGCATAAAAGTCCAATTATAAGGCCAATAGCTGTAAAGCCTAAACCCAGTATATTGTGAATCCATTTTTATTTAACTGTAGAGAAATATAAGTAAACTTACCAAAAAAACACAAAAGGAAAAACAAACCATATACGTGAAGATTTGTTGACAGAAGCATCTTAACGACACCAATACTCTCACTCATATACTTGGATACTATAAATAAGAAAATCGTGTGGACAAAAGGATGAAAATAGGATTCTTCACTGCAACATTACTGACAAAAGGCACAATTTTATTCCCATGGTCTTTGGCATAGTTAGGCATCCCTAGAGATTTCCCAAAGCTGTTGACAACTTGTTTCTCTCTAAATCTAAATGTTATTTTCTGCTTTGAAATGAAGTCAATATGAGAATTATACAATTTCCACTCCATTTACCTTAACCATAATTTTTAAAACATGCCATTGAATACCATGGGCTTTAAAACAGAAAGGTCTTATAATCACTACTCCTCTAAGTGTGTCACTAAATCCTAGCACAGAAAGTTCACAAGAAGACCTTTTTTCTAGCCACTGTCTACCAGGTAGAGGATACAGTTCCTTTAAAAAACAACCAACTTCCTAGCAAAGATTATGGATCTTTCAAATACTCTCCATGGGTAAATTCTGCTTTTAAATTATAATACCGAATGTAAGCATAAAACCCGGGAGAGTTGTTAGCATACTGGTTCTCCACTAGGGATGGCTTTGCCCCTTCCCCACACCCCCAATGCTGGGACTTTTGGCAATGTGTGGAGACAATTTGGGGAAAAGGGGGAAAGCTGGTGGTTCTAGCAGCATCTGTCTATAGTGGGTAGGTAGAGACCAGGGTTACTGCTAAATACCCAACAGTGCACAGGACAGTTCCCACAACAAATCATCTGGCCCAAAATGTCTATAGTGCTGAGGTTGAGAAACCCTAATCCTGTGTTCCATACGAGGAATAACTGCATTTACGTTTCTCAAATTAATCTTGGAATTCTGGCTAGAGCACACACATGAAGGATGTTTCTGTTATCGTATCCATTCCTAAGGTTAACTGTTGTTTTCAGTATACCTTGACACCAATACTTTAGAAAGTGAAAACGATACTGCATTTTTTAATGTGCTTGAGTTTAACGGGTTTTGCTTTTTTCACTAGGAAGCACTTTCGTTTGTTCACAATCCTGATTCAAAGGATGATAGCCTTGGGAACAAGGGGAAAATAAAAACACGTCCTAGATTTTACTAATTTTTCTTCTCTGCTACGAATCACAACCAAAATTGTCTTTAGATGTGACACATGTATCTGTGTTGTTTTACAATTTGGTATGTTATGCCAGATTGCACCCAAAACATTAGCCAGGTCTATACCACCAAAACCTAATGAGTCACTGACACTGACTGTGGTTCGCAGAGTGGTAAGAAACAGAGCCTAATAGACATGTTTTCTTATCGCCATTGAAGCCAAGCAGTGAAACTGTGATTGAACAAACTAACCATGTGGACTTAAATCAATCTCTCTAAAATTACATAGATAGAATTTTCATAGTCACTTTAACCATCCCTATAACATTACATTTCCTTTTCAAATAACTCCTCCTGCCAAAAATCTTGACTTTTTAATGTAGGTCAAGTGGAGATAAAAAGTAAACAAACCAGCAACATGAGAATCCACTAACCTCTATTGAACTTGCTACACTGGGGAATCTGGAATTTACTAAATGAAGCAGGGGAGGGGATGAGAAGCCAAGAATGAACATGAGAAAACCCAGAACTTCAGATTTCATGGTTTAGACAAATGCCTTTAATCAAATAGTATGTATTAATAATGATACTTGATTATTTTCCAGAAATAAGAGGTAGCAAAAATTCGACCAAAACCTGCAATTTTCTAGCAAAGTAACTATGAGATGAATATGAATGGGGGCTTTCACAATCATGTGGAGACACTGTTTCTACCTAAATGTAAATGTGTTGTTGAGTTTGCAACCAGTGTCATGAATATCAATCATTCACAAAGCAATTCAAAATATATCTGCGACCACGTACACTCAAAACAACTGTTTTCCTTTGGATTTTGTGTGTCATATAAAGCACTTTACAGGTCAATGGGAAAACAAGCCTCACATACAGAGTTGCATCTTTTTTTCTAAATTGGGAAAGACACCACAGATGACTTACTTGCCATGACTCTTTCACCTTATAAAAATGGATCATGGGGCGCCTGGGAGCTCAGTCGGGTAAGCGTCCGACTTCAGTACAGGTAATGATCTCACAGTCAGTGAGTTCGAGCCCTGTGTCAGGCTCTGTGCTGACAGCTCAGAGCCTGGAGCCTGCTTTGGATTCTGTGTCTCCCTCTCTTCTCTCTCTGTCCCTCCCCTGCTCATGCTCTCTCTCTCTGTCTCAAAAATAAATAAAAACATTTAAAAAATTTTTTAAAAATGGATCCTGAAAGTCAAACCATATAAAGTTCAAAACGTAAGCTGACATCTATGGCATGAGTCACCTTGACAACTGAAGAGTCTGGCCCAGACATCCAGAGCCTCCAAGCTCTTTTAATGTCTCTGATCCTCCAGTACATGAGTTCCCCTCACTGTCACTGACTGCTCCTATTTTCATCCCTGAAGAACAACATTTCTTTCATTTCTGTACCCTACAGCACAGCCCTCAAAGACTAAGTTGCAGCTCAGAATATATGAGCTGAATTTTTTAAGTTCTCCAAGAGTGAACCAGAGAAGTCCAAACATCAATTAAAAAAACATGGAAACATGGGGCGCCTGGGTGGCTCAGTCGGTTAAGCGGCCGACTTCAGCTCAGGTCATGATTTCGCAGTCCGTGAGTTCGAGCCCTGCGTCGGGCTCTGTGCTGACAGCTCGGAGCCTGGAGCCTGTTTCAGATTCTGTGTCTCCCTCTCTCTGACCCTCCCCCGTTCATGCTCTGTCTCTCTCTGTCTCAAAAATAAATAAACGTTAAAAAAAAATTAAAAAAAAAAAAAACCATGGAAACAACATGATGCCCTGTGCCTCTTAGAGGTTCTTTAAGAGAGGTTTTCCAGGATGTTGTGTAAACCTTTCTTCCTCTTTTCAAGATTAATTAGACCATGCCCATGTCTTATGGATGGAAAAAGAAATTTTTTTTAAGTTTATTTATTTATTTTTGAGAGAGAAAGAGAGAGCATGCATACAAGTAAGGGAGGGGCAGAGAGAGAGGGACGGAGAGAATCAGAGGCTGGCTCCATGCTGTCAGTGTGAGGCCTGATGGGGGACTCGAACTCGTGAAGCGTGAGATTATGACCTGAGCCAAAATCAAGAGTCAGATACTTAACCAACTGAACCACCCAAGTGCCAGGAAAAAGCAATTTTGAAAAACAGTGATACTGCGTCACTTGTTTTCAGTAACTTATGATTTGCAAATGTCTTTCAATCCTTGTAACAAGCATATATAATTAGGTATCCCTTGCCATTATTAATTATATTATTAATATTATTGTTAATGTTATTTCTGTTGCTGAGAGGCAGCTCTAATGAACTAGCCAAAATAAAGACTTAAATTCATAATTGGCCAAAATAAAGACTTAAGTTCAGAAGATCTGAGACTGTATTTTCTGTACGGCTTACCTGTATTAAATTCAAGCGAACTACTTTCATCTTGAAGATCTCTCTCCTCATCAATAAAATTGTCCTAAAATAGATATAGCACAGATTTACAGGGAAAATTAAGCAATATATACAAGTGGAAGTGTCTTACATAGTGCTCACAATACTGTTTACTTAATCTGATTTTTCTATCTCATTTTTTAATGACATCATGGTATCTCAAAGAAATTAGGGGATTTTCCCAAGCCTCACAGATTATCATAGAGCAAAATTGAAATTTAAGTCTTTGAAGTGGACGCTACGGTGAACCAACCAGACTCTCCCTCTGCCCACAGCACACGTCAGGAGTAAAGTACTCACTCCCCCAGCTGCTGATAGCATTGGTGGCTGAAAGCTCACAGAAGCAACTTTCTCCAGGTATTGCCTTAGGCCTAAGGGAGCTAGCTGCCTCTCCCAACAGGAGCCCCCTCCCCATCCTGGTCACTGCAGGGTACAGAGGCCTGGCCCCCTTGCCTCACTTCTGGATAACACTGAAGGTCCACCCAAGCTGCAAGGATTCCTGTAGGATCAACTGAAGGTTACCACTGCATCGTACTTACCCCTCTCTCTCCACAGTGTCTTATTTCCCTCATGCCTCACAGGTGCCAATCTCCAGAACACTCCCCAATAAACCTCCTGCCCACAAATCCCCATCTCCCAGTTTCCCAGGAACCAGATTTAATATAGTCTCCTGGCTCCAAATTCCATGTTCTTGGCACAGCAGTACATGTGAGAGTGGGCAAAACTTTCTTCACAATAAAACTATATCTGCCTGCCAAGTTATCAGCAAATCTTTTAAGAATGTAAAATAGAACCTGTAATTTTAGATAGTTGTGGGGCAGCTCCAGGATCATGAAGAACAGGGCCTGAAGCAAAATTAAACACCAAAAATATCCCTTACCCTTTACTTTGTGCAAGGAGGTACAAAATGGAATAAAATTGGCCCTTATTGTCAAGGACTTTGCAACCAAGTTGCCCAGGATATTAACTCTCCATAGAGAATGAGAGCAGAGACATAGCTACTACCCAGAAGCCCCTGCTTTAGCGGTCTGCCTCCATCAAAGTGCATAAACAAAACATATGGGTGATTGGCCACTGACTAGTCACATACCACTTCAGGAAAGGTTCTCTGTAAAGTCTGCTCTTTGGGAACCATGCACCATACCCACAGGGGTCTTAGGGCACTTGTGTTTCTGCTGCCTTGTCCCCTCGACTAGAATTGATGGGTTCAGAAGATGATACCTGAGTCAAGCTGACCCAATCAAATTCTCTTTTCTAGTCATTTAGAGTTTTAAACAAAGGGACCCTGAAACTGTGGGTCTCAATACTGTTGGTGAAACTGTAGAAGACGGACCACAAATGGCTGCTGCTGAGGCCCCTGGAGCAGCCCTGCTTCCAAAGGCCTACATGGACCTCTTCCTTGGAGTCTCAAAGATACATCATTAAATTTCCAATGAAGTTTGTTAAAGTAATCTGAGATGGAACTCTGTTATTTCAAATCCAAAAAACTTCACTACTCCAAGACCTCTGTAAAGTTTTATAAAAAGTCCCAGAAATTTTAATTATGCCTCTGACAGAGAAAGAACATTTATCTAATCTAAACTGTCCCCCACATGGTGATGTTGACAAAAGCAAAAGAAAATTAAAAAGAAAAAAAAATCTCCTCCTGTCTCAATGCCACAGGACAAGGCCATGAAAGCAGAATTAGAAAAGTCACAACAGCAACCAAATGTTAATAGGTCACATCATTTCTTTATTAAAAGCCTTCAATAGCTTCCTACCACATTTCAAATAAAATCCAGGCTTTATGTCATCTCGACTCTACATAACCCCCCCTTACCTGGCCTTTGACTATCTCTGACTCCCCCAACCCTCCTCTTCACTTACTCCACCCATCACACTGGCCTCTTTGTTCTTGTCAAGCATACTCCTGCCTCAGGGCCTTTGCACATACAGTTCCCCCTATCGGAACATTTAGATATCCTACAGATATCTATATGGCTTATTCTCTCTCTTTCAGGTCTCTACTGATATCCCACCTTCTTGGAAAGACCTCCCCTCACCACCTCTCTCTCTCCCTTTTTATCTTCACATTCCACTTAATTTTTCTTCATAGCACTTGCCACCACCTAACACTACATTATGAAAGTGCTGCATATTTGTTAATTATCTGCTATCCTTACTAGATTATAACTTCCATATGGTCATGAATTTGTATATTTTCGAGCAGTGTGGAGTTCACACCCTTTAGAGGTACCTGACACATCGTAAGTTCTCAATATGTATTTATCAGTTGGATGATAAATAAGCAATTAAAATCTAAGTACTGAGATATTCCTACTTGGAGGCAAAGTGTCAAGAGTGTACGTTCAGGGTTATGAATGACTTTACTTCAGTCCTTCATGTCTCTTGGGTTGAACAATGACAGCAGGTGGAACTCACAGGAAAACAATATAGTCTGAGGCCCACAAAGGGAGCCACTGCAGCACACCCCCGCTATGGGATCGGGTGATAAGAGGGCCTTGAGCCTTCAGGAAGACGGAAGGCCTCTGTGAAGTAGAGAGCCAAGTGGCTTTAACGGCTGCAATCCAAGCAAGATGGCAATGAGAACAGAGAAGGGCAATCCCAGGCTGCAGTACAGGAGTGAGAGACAAGACCTGGGGAGGGGTCAAAGGAGATGTCAGACTAGCAACTCTATGGAGACACTTGCCCTGAAAGTTGCAAGGTTTCTCCTACAGGTCTTTTCCTTCTTTCCAATAGCCTTTCTAATAATTCTGCATACATTAACCGGGCACATTCTCTTCTAGTTTCAAAATGTAGCCAGAAATGTGTATCTTCACATTTGAAGATGTCTTACCCTGTAGTTTCACGTCCTTTAGACTCAAAGGACAAATTAAGTTCCTACATAGTAAACCTTATGCCTTGCAAAATGAATTTGGTTTGAGAGTTTTCTCTCCTTAAAGCCCATTTGCTTGCAAGAGAATGGGCCAAAGAAGTAGCACAAGTGCCATTCTGACTCACACAGCAATGAAGAACTGGACTGCATCATGATCCCTAAACAAATAGGGGTGTGGTACAGCCCGCTCTGGGACATTCATGCCACGTAATGGCAGGTGCTTTCCCTGCCATTCTTACACACTGGACACAGGGGAAGAACTAGGTTACAAGGGGCTCAGGTAAGAAAGTGTGAGGACAAATCCATGACATATATGCGTCCTTATGTCATTTTCCTCGACAGATTGATCCTTATTTTACTTAGTATTTGGATATCAAACTAGCTGACAATTGAATATAAAACTCATGTTGCCAAGAGCAACAAAGCTATTAAAATATACCCTTAGAGACTGAAAATAGGTACAATCTGTTTGAGAGAAAAATATATCAAAAACCTCAAAAATGTACTATTCTTTGATCGAGTGATTTTTATTTCTGGGACATTAGACTAAGATAATAATCACAGATGTGCAGAAAAATTCAGTTACACAGATGTTGGCATTGTATATAAGCATAATCATGAAAATTTGGAAATAACATAGATGTCTAATGATAGGGGCCAAGTAAAACATGCCATGAACATCCATGCAGGGATGTGATGAAGCCAGTACCATGATATTTAAATATTTAGAGGTTTTAAAGAGTAACTACAATACAGTTTTAAGTTTAAAATATATTCTTGTTTAAAAATAAAATAATTTAAAATACCACAATGCCAATTTAGTTAAAAATAAATGTGCAGGGCTTCTGGATGGCTCAGACAGTTGAGCCTCTGACTCTTGATTTCAGCTCACATCATGATCTCAAGGTCATGGGATCAAGCCCCACGTTGGGTTCTGCACTGAGTGTGGAGCCTACTTAAGATTCTCTCTCTCTCTCTCTCTCTCTCTCTCTCTCTCTCTTTCTCTCTCTCTGCCCCTCTCGCCTGCTTGTGCTCTCTCTCTCTGTCTCTCTCTCTAAAATAAAAATAAATAAAATAAATTTTTACTCAAACAAAAAATTCTGGAGGGAAGTACACCAAACACTATTAGTAGTTGCCTATAACTATTTGAATTACACATAATTTTTATTTATTTTCTTTACACCTTTCCTCCAAAAGTCAGCTATAATGAATGGATATTGCCTTTTAATTAAAAAAAATCCTATTTGTCTTTAAACTATGTGATTAAGAAAATGTACTGTATGTGCAGCAGAAGATTGGAAAGAAAAGCAACTGTTCCTTGCAGTGACAGAGAATAATTTGTGTATTACCTCTCGGAGATATAGTCCTATCTTGCCACCTTGAAATGATAATAAATAACAACTACTCTTACACTGAAGTGGTGTCAGAGTGCTACAATGGGAAGCCAAAGTAATATTAATTGTCTCAAAGTCGTATGTCAACCAAATGCAAAAGTTCCCCAGAGACAGATGCTGGTAGAATAAATCATCGAGAATAGTAGACAGTACCTCTGGTAAATAGTGGTTTTTGTGAGGTTGCATAAACAGAATTCTAACAGCATGTAAGATATTACTCACGATACTAATTTTGATGCACAGTGATAAGCATTTCAAGAGTTATGTTATTAGATTCATATAGTCACCACATAAAGATTTTGTGAGAAGAAACATTTGGGAATTGGGTCCACATAACCCACTTAAAATGTATTTGTGTTAAAGCATTTATAAAAGCATTGTACCTGCAAGTTTATGAATATATTTACCCTTCAAATGTAACTTCCTTTAATCTCTCCCTACCCCACCTGAGCTTACGTGCTCCCCAATACACACACGCGCACACACATACACTCATTCTCATCACCATGATAATCAAAAACAACTCATATTTCTTTTCACTTTTACCTGGCAAATTTTCTGCTGTCTGGTTATCCAGTTACAATAGAGCCTAAGTTTTCTATTTTCACTACCTAGGGAAAATCCAGAGGAAATTGAGTTTCTTTGATTCATAAAGCCACTGCTAAGCTTATGAGCTTCTCTTTTTCATTCAAATCACAATCGACAGTAAATTGATCAAAGAAGAAAAGTGTAGGAGTAAAGTTTCATAGAAATACTCACCTTTTACTCATTCACTGCAAAGAGGAATTGAATCAACTCTGCACTTTGCTCCCAGCCTAAGAGGACAAATTTTTCTATGCCTAACAGTTTAGGAAGAGATTCTTACTGTCATGCTGGGGGAGAACAACGAGCATGTATGACACTTTGATTGGGGGAATCAGGAAGTTATGTCAGCAGAGCAGAGAATGTTCCAACCTGTGAGCTTGTTAAGGCCAAGAGCACTGTGGGATTGTTCAAATGGGCACAGTCTGGGTTTTGTACTATTTCTTGTCCAGTGCCACTTAACAGCTCGCAATCCCTAAATAATCCTAAGGAAAAAGACGTCAGTGAATGTAAAAATTAAATACAGAGTGTTTTAGTTTGGGCTCCCCAGGAAGTAAGGATCTGAGTGAACGTTTCCTTGGGAGGTTCAGGAAACTCCAGTAGCAGAGTAGGAAAAAGATAAAGGCAAGGGAAGGCAACAGACAGTAAGTGGTTAAGCAAACGCGTTGGTTAGTTTGTCCCACATAACAAGCCATTCCAATGCTACTGACTTTAAAATTGAACATGTATAGTTTCTCATGCTTCTATGAATCATCCAGATGATTCTTCTTGTCTGAGTGGGCTCAACTGGTTCCTGCATTCATCTGGCAGCTCTTTCAACGACTAGGTGTCTTCCATGGTCAGACACATACTTCTAATGGTTGGTCTAGGCAGCTCTAGCTGGATAAGCTCATTTCTAAGTCAACTCTCATCTCCAAGAGGCCAGCCCTGGCTCCTTTAGGTGGCAGCCTCAAGTTCTAAATGCTGCAAGCAAACAAGCCCCAGCAAGCAAGCACTTTTCAAGCTTCTTATTGGGTCATATTTGCTAATCTCCCAATGGCCAAAGCAAATTCACATGACTACCTAGGTTCAAGGTTAGGGGAATGGATTCCACTTTTTGATGGGAGATCTGCAATGTTGCATGGCAGGAAGGAGGATGATTTGCGGTTATTTTTCAAATTACTACCACCAGCAGCCATACTGAGAGGTGGGAATTTAATCCAGCATGCAATTTCTGAATTAATCTATGCTTCAGAATTAATTCATCCCACCCAAGGAAGGGAGGAGGAGCCTGGGGTATTTATACACCAATCCCCACTGGTCACTGGAAGCCCACTGCAGGGTTACTAACACTCCAGTTCCAGCTGCCTGCACCAGACCAGCTAGATTAGCTCACTGATCCAGATACTGGCAGTCATGACTCTTCCGTCACACCCAGAAACAAGCCCTCAAGATAAAATGAGACCAAGACTGTGAATGCTATACACAGCATATATTTACCATTCAAAGTGATTCAAAGCATCCAAGGCTAATAGTTTCAATCAGTTTGTAATTCTAGTTCTGCTCTGTGTGAGGTTTCTGTTGCTGTTGTTGTTTGAATTCCTGAGACAGTTAAATGCCTGACAAGTGGCATGTAATAGCCCTCATCTGATTTCTGAGGAAAACAATGGCATAGTTGCTCTCTAGTGCCTCATTAGGCAGCCAGTTACCCACCAACTGGAAATGTCTGAGAATTTGAACTAAAAAGTCAACTTGTTCAATGAACACTACTCAATGTTCAAAGATACCCTTCCTCTTTACACAGAGAGGAATGAACTATAATAAGCTAGCCTAATCTTAGTGTCACACTTTATCTTTGCACCAACACCAATGAATAAGGATCAAGTCATTGGCACGTATTTTCTGAAATGGAATTATCAGAGAAGAGCAGTGATAACATTATTTCAGTCACTTTGAATGAGATGTTACCAAAGACTCAAATCCACAATGAGATCCTAAAAATGTAACATTTTTTGTTTACAAAATACTTGCATTTATTATAGGGAGAGGTACTACAGAGCAGTGGTCAAGATCATGATTCTGAAGTCAGATGCTTGGGTTAGAATCCTGACTTGGCCACATATTAGCTACCAGCTTGAACAATTCATTAAAGCTCTCAGTGCCTCCATCCTTTCAACCAATAAAATGAGGATAATAACGTTTCCTATCCCAAAGAATTATAGTAAGAATTAATACATATGATGTTCTTAGAACAATACTGGACAATATGATTACTTTAGTAGTGAATTACTATTTCCACAGACTGACTAGTGCTCTATTAACTCGAGTTAACAAGAATTATTTGAAAACAGAAGTAAGCTAGAAACAGTTTACAGGTTTGATTTAATTGCACCTAGATGTTAGCTAATACCTTGAGGAAATTAGACTCTAAAACTCAGAGACAAGCAGTTCTGATTTCAGTAGATTCAAGCTTTTCTCAATGACTTCTTGGTAAGCAATGAACTGTCCATTGCACACAGACACCCATTTACAATACCTACGTCCACACCCACACATACACACATAAACTAATATACTTACACATATACACCTAAAAAATGTTTCATGAAGCAACACTCATTGTGATATTCTCTACTTTCTTTTATCTCAGTTTATTAAAATGTTGGTAATAATATGTCACTGATTTTGCCATCCTTAATGGGTCATGACCTCATGTCTGAAAAAATACTATATGACCAATCCTTTCAATGAGATAATTATGTGGGAAAAATATGTGCTCTTCCCATTTCTGGCCACTCTTCAGCCCAGTCTCGTCCTGTAGAACTGGGATAAGCTCTCCTTAGTACAAAGGGAAACAGAGACTCTTTACAGACTTTCCCTACTAGATCAGACTACCGCATCTCTAGCCCTGTCATCAGCTACTCATTCTTCTCAGCACGCTTCTGAACATGCAGGATGTGGGAGATGAATGCTTCTGCCTGGGAAAATAAAGACAACTCTATGACCTAAAGTTCTTCTGCCTATTGTGGACGTGGGAGACATGAGGTTGTAGCAAGGAGAGGTCATCAAACCTCTGGAGAGCTGTGAAGAGCCTCTTTCCAGCCCTAGAGTAGAAATTATGACCGCTGACCTATCATCCAATTTGTGACCAAAGCGGCACACAGTACAGCATCTGATCTAATCCTTGACAATTAAACACATGACAAGATTTTAGAAATGGAAATTCTGTGGGGACAAGGTCAGGTTGAGTTTATTTTTAGATAAATGGTGCTTATCTCCAACCACAAAATCACATGAAACACAGTCCACTTGCTTTTTCAAAAATCTCTTTCCACCTGTGCCAACTACACTTCACTTTTAGTCATGATTCACATTTCTTTTTTTTTTTTAACTTTATTTATTTATAGAAAGAGAGAGCACATGTGCACTCATGAGCGGGGGAGGGGCAGAGAGCAAGGGGGAAAGAGAATCCCAAGCAGGCTCCATACTGTCAGCACAGAGCCCAACACGGGGCTCAAACTCATGAACCCAAACCAGGAGATCATAACCTGAGCCGAAATGAAGAGGCAGACACTTCACTGACTGAGCCACCCAGGTGCCCCAAAGTACTTCTACTCCTTGATTTTTACACTTGGTAGGTTGAACTAGAGGTGTGAGAATTTCACCTCACATAACAATATTAAATAAGAGTTCTAGACAAAGGTGGTGGCGATTTTGATAGCACGGCAATGTGAATGTACTTAATGCCACTAACCTGTACACTTAAAAATTATTAAGATGGTAAATTTTATGCTATATGTGTATTTTACCATGAATATAAAATAATGTTCTTTTAAGTATTACATAGAAGTTTTTGAATTCAGGTTACATATTTAGACCCTCCTCCTACCTCACCCCCTCATTACTAAAAAAAAAAAAAAAAAAAGAAAGAAAGAAAGAAAAAAACACAAGCAAGTGTTACATTTTATAGTTTGTTAGTCAAGAAATATTTAGTTAGCTATTTAAATCTTTAAACCTAAATGTCATCCATCACCACTTGCTAATGTCTGTGGTTTGGGGGGATAACCAGAGGAAATGGAAATACCCCTCTTGATATCTTATTCACCCAAAAGTTTCCACACATCCAAACACCCCATCCCTGAAAAAGTTCTTCATAATAAACATGTCTCCAAAAATAGACTGATATTTTTACTGATGCCAGAATTGACATATTAACTTAATCTTTGTGTTCAGGAACCTACTGACTCACTCAAATTGAGCAGTCAAAAGTAATAAAAATATATTCAAAGAATTATATAAATTCGGTATTCCAAAAAATATGAAAAATGGAGGACTTGTTTAAAGCCTGTGCTTGACTACACCTTGAAAATTCAAGAAAGCAAGGACATTTTACTTGGATGTCTCTCGTAAATGAGGCCTTGGAGAAAACCAAGGGAGCAGTTCGTTGAGCATGTGTTTCTCATTGACCTGGGGAGATATCCGTCAGCATCTTTAACAAAAGAAAACTGTGAATAAGTATGGTCTCTTACTGTTGAATTTTGATGGCCTTATAAGCCACTCAAGCTTCACCTTCCTGGTTCATGTATCATCAGAACCTATTTCTAGTCATTTTGTGGATAGCTTTGTTGTAGCTTTCAATTACCATACTATATACGCTTCTCTCTCTTGTCCACCTTATTACCCAAACCAAACACTCTACTTCCTAAGAACAAACTTATTTCATGTAATATTCATTTTTAAAATCCTTTACATTAGCCTTTTATCACAGCGCTTGAATGATGCATGTAACATCTCTGTCCTAATTCTAATCCTGAAATCGACCTTATTCAAACCTAATGGCTTAATAGTACTTTCATGCCCTGCCCCACCCCTCCTAATTTTCCAAAATAATTGATTACATAGGAAATATAGTATGATTGAAGTCATGAAGAAACACTTAAATTTTAAAGCTAACTATGCAAATGCCTATTTTTCTTTTTTTTTTAATTTTTTTTTTCAACGTTTATTTATTTTTGGGATAGAGAGAGACAGAGCATGAACGGGGGAGGGGCAGAGAGAGAGGGAGACACAGAATCGGAAACAGGCTCCAGGCTCTGAGCCATCAGCCCAGAGCCCGACGCGGGGCTCGAACTCCCGGACCGCGAGATCATGACCTGGCTGAAGTCGGACGCTTAACCGACTGCGCCACCCAGGCGCCCCAGCAAATGCCTATTTTTCAATAAACAGTTCTGCTTAAGTTAAAAGCATTAAGTAAAGAATATTTTGTGGCATTGTCCTAATCCAGAACTAAAAAGAAGTTCTAAACATAAACAGCAAGTCAAATTTTCTGATCAAAAGTTCTGTTGTTCTGTTCTATTCTATTCTATAGTACACAACCACTGTACTACAGAGTTGAAGAGAGTCACATGTACCTAGAATTTCAGGAACAAACAATACAAACAGCCCTGACAAGATCATTTTCGTGTAACTACCAATGACCAAATTATATCAACAAGAAAGATTTTTTAATTGCTTAAAGAGATTCTGAAATTAACATAATGGTCAAAAGATGAAGATGTATATGTGCATGCCTTGCATAGTGTAAACCTCTTTGTAAATAAGGAAATCTCAACCTTGTAGCCTTGAATTCCTTAATCTATAAACAAGAAAGTATAGCTCACCCAAATGTAACTGGCATTTTATTTGCATTAAACAAAGAACTATCAAGTAGCAAAGAAGGGTGAAATGATAGCAAATGTATTTCATACACAGACCAACTCACATTCCTTTAATCTTTGGATACTCCTCCTCCTGAAACCTTTTAGGCCCACATCCAGGAAGCCCTTTCAAATGACTCCTGTATATCAAACTCTTATTATCACAGTCTACTTGGCTTAATCTATGACTTCTAAGAACTGTTACTTTTTCAACTCCCAAACCTAACTGTACTATTAACATTTCCTACCACCCAATTCAAAAAGAAGAAATGGCATCAGGAAAGTAAAAGAGGAAGGAAAAAGGGGGGGAAATGTGAGGAATCAAGAAAAAAAACAAGTAAAATCATGATTATAATAGGGCAAAATACCTCATTCCATTATTTTCCTTTTCTCCAGCTTACTAAATTCAGAAGAAAACTTTTCTAGTAATAATAGCTGATGTTTGCAGAGCAGCTATTATAAGCTGAGCATTGCTCTAAGCACCTTACAAGTATTATCTCACTTAATACTCACAAGTCAATGAGGTAGGTATGATTAAAATTCCATTTTACAGACAAAAACTCTGAGACACAGAGACCCAGGTCACAGAGCTAGTAAGTGCCAGATCCAGGATTCAACCCAAGCAAAACTACTTCTGGAGACCATATTTTTACCCAGTTCTGTGTAAGAGAACCTGTTACTGCATCCACTTGTGAGTTCCATTGTGACACTACAAACTCAGGGGGGAGGAGATCCTAGTAATTTGTTCCTTCAATAAACATTTATCATGGGGGCCCCTGGGTGGCTCAGTCAGTTAAGCGTCTGACTGCTTCAGCTCAGATCATGATCTCATGGTTCTCGTGAGTTCGAGGCCCATGGTCAGGTTCTCTGCTGTCAGCACAGAGCTTGTTTCAGATATTCTATCCCCCCCCCTCTCTCCCCCACTCATGTGCACTCTTTCTCTCTCAAAAATGAATTAAAAAAATAAAAAATGAAAACATTTATCATGAACAGACTCTAGTTTCAGCTTCTTGAAGGGAATACAAAAATGAACAGAACATATTTCCAGCCTTAGATAAACTCAGTCTAGTGGAGGATATGTTATTACAACACAATGAAAACAGTCTTATAGATCTCCATCCAAACTGCTACTGGGGATATGGAGTGGAATGACTAACTTCGTGGAGAATGTCAGGGGGATATCAAAGAGAGGTGATATACAATCTAAGTTTTTCAAAGGACAAATAGAAGTTTCCAGAAATAGGATAGAAGAAGTAAGTAGGTACCCATATTTTCAATAATAATGAAGACTCATTTTTTAATTAAAAAAATTTTTTGATGCATACATATACACAGGGTTTAAGCCAAGTCCACAGAAGACATAAAAATAAATTACAATTTCTTCTTTCAATAACTAGATCACCTAGAAGCGAGGTAACACACAAATGAATATTTTAAGGCTATATATATATCATATATATATATATATATATATGATATATATATATATTTAATGCTGTAAGACATCTAGGATATGCCCTTTAGATGACCTAAGAGCTTCTTAGAATGAATCTAAGGAATTCTAGGAAACTAATGCCTATTCTGCTTCTATAAGCCTGAGTTCAGGAATGTAGTTGGATCAGCTGAACTATCCTCAAGGACCCGAGGGTAAAGGATGAGAACTGAATGTACTGCTTCAATCACATTTTGCACTCTCTAATTTTGAGATTGATGACCTGGACCAAGTAAGGACATATCTGCACATACCCAGACTAGACAATGTGCAGGCCTCCTCCAGCCTTAAGCATAACACTGGGCATGGAAAGGGACAAGTTATACTTCCAGAAAGACTTACAATCCGCACTCACAATGGTGTAATCCCCGGTTAGAGGGGGGTACTAGGAAGCTTGTATTTTTGTACTGGATGCTGCTACTGACCTTACCACCATTATCCTAACTCCACTTTGTACAGCATTCCTAAGATAAGTAAAGTGTGTCTGATTTACTCAAAGAGAGAGGGATGAAGTAGAAGCACAAAGAGAATCAAGGAACAGACACAAAAAAAGTACCCAGTGGTTTTGCCACCCTGTTCCAGTCCTTTGAGACCTATCTGTACTCTTAGTGCTGTATTCCATTTCCTTCCATCTAACTTGAGTTGGTTTCCATTACTTAAAACCAGGGTCTTAAATAGTAATATTGCAGAATCTGCAGAAGGCCAATTAATATTATCCCATTCACTAGGATACAGTGGCCAAAAGAAAGAGAAGGAAGGAAGAGAAAGAGAAGGAAGGAAGAAAGAGAAGGAAGGAAGAGAATAGAAAGAAAGCAGGGAGGCAGGAAGAGAGGGATGGAGGGAAAGGAAGGGAAGGGAAGAAGAGAGAGAGAAGAAAAACCTCCCATTCTGCTCCCCAATAGGAAAGGGAGTAGATTCACAGCCTGAGTTTTGAAGATAAGTGCATGTGCATAAGAACAATGAATTTGGTGGATAAAACAAACAAAAATTCCCAGACTAATCTTAACAGTGCTTTGGGAAAATGAACCTGGTGAATGGGTTTAGGGGTGGTGGATGGAAGCAGGGGGGAAAGAGAAGAGATATCATTTGGGAATTGAGAATTAACCTTAAGAAGGAAAGGACTGTACAAATCGAACAGACAAGAGGAATGCAATTATGTGTCATTCCCAAGTTAATTCAGGAAAAAATGGTATGAAAAATGCTGAGAAGGAAGACTGGACAACACTTAGCAACCAACAGCTGTGTGGGATAATGGAGGAAAGGAGGAGTCAAAGGTAACTGTTCCAAGTCTGGGGGCTGGGTGGCTACAAGAATAAGACCAGTGAGTCCATCAGAAATCAGGAAGAGCGATGGTTTAAGAGGCCGGAGATCATGCGTATGGGAGGTACCTGCCTGGCACTTTCAAATGACTCACCCAGTGGGGGTGTCCACCAGTCCAGGAGGAAAGACAATATGGTGTCTACGGATATGGGGGTTGGTCTTCTGGGCTGACAGTTGACATGAGCTCACTTAGGTAGAGCTTTACAGAGAGAGAGAGAAGGACCAGTAAGGCCTGGGGGAGGAGCCACATCTGGGGATGGACAGATGTGGGCAATAGGACTACAAAACCCCAGAGAAATCAAAGGAAATCAGGAATGCACACTGCCAGTGATACTAAGAAAAAAGACAGTGTTCAGGAGGCGGAGTCCACAGTTTAAAACAGCTCGCAGAGGTCAGAAAAAAAATTGAGAATTTGAGACTAGCCATCAAAATTCACATTAAAAAGTCACTGAGCACTTTTCAGTGGCTTGATGAGAGAGAATATCAAATGACAAAGGTCCCAGGAGTAAGTAGTTACAAGCAAGTGAGAACTCTTCCAAGGGTGTTTGGAGATGAAGAGAAGCAGACAAGAGAGGCTTGATCATGAGTGTTTTCCTTTTTCTCTTGTTTCTGTTTGGATGGTGGCTTTGGACTGTTGGTTGCCAATGTTTTGAATAATGAACACCTAATTGTAGGTAATGCGGAAAGGACCAGTGACCCCAGACATTAAAAATGCAAGAAAGGGAGTAAAATTGGTAGAAATACGATCGTGGAAGGGAAAAACAGCACCAGTGTTCCTGAAGAGAAAAGTCTGATTTGGAGAGGGAGATTGTTAAGTGAGGTCTTCCATTCTCTGTAAAGTCACAGGAGAGGCCTACCAAGAGAGATGGAGATGCTAGCACGTGAAATCACAGTTCAAAACACAGGCCCTGCAGCCAGTCAGCACGTAACAAACATTTGTTGAATGAATAAATGATTCTCCTACTCCAATATGTATGTGTGAATATAGACATAGATTTTTTTTTGAGTGACAGAGAGGGAGCAAGTGAGTGAGGAGCAGAGAGAGAGAGAGAGAGAAGTGGGGGTCACTCAAAGTGGGGCTTTTTACCTGAAGCGGACCTCATGCTCACCCAAAGCGGGGCTCGAGCTCAGGAGATGGGGGACTTGAACTCATAAACCATAAGATCATGACCTGAGCCAAAGTCAGATGCTTAACTGACTGAGCCACCCAGACTCCCTGTTGCTGATGGTTTTCGAAAATTAGTTCCGAAAAAAGAGAGCATTCTATAGCCAATAACCCTAAAGACAGCCAAAAATAACAATAAGGTCCACTCGCCTTGAACATCAGAGAAGAGGTATGCAATTATGTGTCATGCCCAAGTTAATTCAGCCACACCTATACACTCAGAAGCCATAGCATCAGCAGAATAATTTTCCATGATGAAAGGCAAAGTAGTATAAACAGCATTTTCATTTCCATAAAGGAAACTCCATGACACCCTTTCCACATGACCTGCCTCTAATGTCCCTGTTTTCTCATAAATGACTTCGTGTCTTCCAGCACAAACATTCTGAGGGTACCATGCACCCCATCTCCAGTTACAAGCCAAATAAGGAAGGTCAGTATATGACCAAGGCAGAGTAAAGATGATCACACATTCAGAATCAATATCGAGAGCTGCAGACAACTAATGATAATAAAACCCCTCCGCAGAAAACTAACAAGACATGTTCAATGTGGCCGCCCAAAAAGCTGGTACACAAGATGTAGATGTAAATAAAATGTAAAGTAACTAAAGAGAACAAGGGCTTGGTCATTTTTGGAAAACTGGAGTGTTATTTATTGCTGTCTATGCCCTTGAAAGGAAATGTGCTAAACAACCCAGGTTTCCAGAAGCAAATGATTTAATGGCCTCAGACCTTGGTCGTCTTTCTTTCTAAGAGCTAATGCAAGGGTTCTTAAAATTTTCTGTGCCATTGACCTCTTTGGCAGGCTACGGAAGCCTATGGACCCCTTCTCAGAATAAAACTGATAAAGGCATAAAATAAAATAAGTTTACCAAAGCAACTGAAATTGAATTACAATTGAGTTTCATTTTGTGTTTAATAAAAATAGAAAAGTTTTGCTGTGAACCTGAATTCACAGACTCCAGGTTAAAAAGCCTTGGTTGTCCCTTTTATGAATAGAACAAATGTAATTGGCATTCACCTACCGCGATTACTAACTAAATAAACACAAGCTTTGGCCTTCTAGAACTATTAAGACTTCAGCAAGTGATCAGAGAGCAAGGACCTAGAACTGTGACTGCAGCAAGCACAGGAAAGATTCAAGTCCACGGATGCAGAGAATCTCTGATACACTCTGACAAAATTCACGTCACCACTACCCTGGCTCCCGGAAGGGCCCTGAAGAAGGATGAGTGAAGTGTTCCTTCAGTTATTCCAGCCTAACATGATTCACTCTCTGTGTCCTGAAAACCTATAACATGCAAATGACAAACTGCCTAAGATCATGTTGCTAAGTATGTTTCTCTCTGTATTCTTTTGATTAAAATTCTCTCAGAAAGAAGGTATATTTCATCAAAATTCTAAGTTAGGCATTGTTCATTGAAATATTGCTAAATACATGACAATTACAATTTTTATAATAATATACATGAGATACTTAAAAAGAAAAACCACAGAAACACAGATTTTTTTAATATACTCGGGTGGTTGATTGTTGTTGGTATTGGGTTGTCTTTATTGCAAAGGTTGGGAGAAACCACCTTTTACCCAGGTATACAGTGAAAGTGGGCATTTGACGATGTCTGAGACAGGAAATAACCATAAAGGAAGCAATAATCAGCAATAGGTAAGGATCTTCTTGGCATTGCTCAAGCCATGAACTTGTTATTTCCCCACTAAAACCAAGTGTTTTAATTTCCTACAGGTGCCATAACAGGTTACCTCAGGACTGGTGGCATAAAATAACAGAAATTTATTATCTCACAGTTCCAGACACCAGAAGTTGAAAATCAAGGTGTTAGCAGGGTCTGTTCCCTCTGGAAGCTCTGAGGAGGAATCTGTTCCAGGCATTTCTTCCCATAACCCTCAGCATCCCTTCACTTGGGTCTGCATAACATCTCTTTACTTCGGTCTGCTTCTGTCTTCACCTGGCCTTCTTTCTGTGTCTCAAATCTTTATCTTATAAGGACACAACTTATTGGATTTAGAGCTCACCCTAAATCCAGGACGATCTCATCTCAAGATCCTTAACTAACTACATTGGCAAAGACCCTATTTCCAAATAAGTTCACATTCACAGGTACTCACAGGGCTGGGTACTGGAATATATCTTTTAGGGGAACAGAATTCAACTTACTACACCAAAGAACCTTAAAATTCCAGACATGCTAGCTACAGAGGCTTTTGGTAAAAGATGATAGGAGGCAATGCAAAGTATAAAGCATTTTTTCTTATACACAGTATCAGTAGATACTTCTATAATTTTTTTTAAAATGCATATCATAAATTCTTAGCACTGCATATCTGTGCAATAAACACAGGGAGTATATGTAGCTACAGAACTGAAATAGAGTTGGTGCAGACTGTGTAGTTGAAACAGAAAGTTAAGATATTTTAGGGACTTAACTTTGAGAAATTATAGACACATACCAGAAACTCCCGGTGATCATCTCTGAAATGAGCTGTGCCCAGGCCAGTCCGGGAAGGTGTGGGCTAGTGTAGGATGTAAAAACAGGATGAAGACAGATGTCTCTTTAGTCACTGCTGCCTCAGGGTATTCCTAGTTCTTTAAGGAAATAGGCTGAGTATCACCCAACCCATGTTGGAGCTATGACTGAATTGTTTAAGATATGCTGTCTATATTTGTTCTTAAATTACCACTTTGTGAGTTTTCAAAAATGTATAGTTCATCTAGTGGTATGTGGCCAACTCTACTAAATTAAGGCTTTTGTGTTTACATAAAGTCCTAAAAAAGTGGGGAAGAAGACACTTAATGTAGTACAAAGAAAAATGGTATCAGAACTGGGAAGACCAACTGATACTTGCATTCAGAAAGGGGCTTCTGCTTGATGCCCAAATATAAATATTCTTATTTGGATCCAACACCCTTAATATATCCTAAGACTTTGAAAGCTAGGTGCCAAGGTATGGTGATATGGCCTTTATCCAAGTAATCTAACTTCATGAATATTTTCCATATCTTCAAAATAGAAAGAATGTTGTCACCTAAAAACTAGAAGTATGCAAAGGTATAAATATTTTATAAATTTGTTCATTTTATTTAATGATATTATACAGTCATTTATCATGTACAATCCTTAGACTTACTAAACATATTACTCCTGTCTTTTCCGAAAGGACCCCTTCTTATTCTTCTTTGGTATCTCTCACAACACCTAGCACAGTTCCTGGGGTGTAGTGTATCCAAGATCAGTGGTGGCTACAAGATTGCCTGATACTTTATGCTAAATGGTTGTTCCTTCTTATGGAAATGACGACCAGCAAATGTGATGATCTGAAGGGATTTAGGTTAGATAAACACTGCTCAACATTTTCCCCACTGAGGCAACAATGAAATCTAGGTTGGGAAATACCTAAGTGTGCAGGCATGTTCTGTGCCTCAGTTTCCTCATTTGTTGTACTTGCTTCAGAGGGCTGTTGTGAGGCTTAAACAAATGTTTGAAAAGTATCCAGAAAAATTTCTGGCACATAGAAAGTTCTATACAAGCATTTTTATTAGCACTGGTGTTCATATTATTGTTTTCCACTAGCCTTCCAGAACTGGATTTGTTTGAAGGAGAAAACACAATAATACATCTTTTATCAGCATTGCTGGGGAACAATTTCTTCCAAATTATTGTAGTTACTACCTTTAAGTAGTCAATCAGTCAATCCATCAGTCAGTATTGAGCACCTATTGAATGCCAGTGACTGTTCTCTGACAATACAGAACACGGTAATGAAGAGGCGGTTCCTGGACTCCAATAAGCTTACCCTCCAGTGGGAACAGAAATACATAAACACATCAGTAAGAAGCTAGGCACTCTCAGATACTATGTACCATGAGGGAAATAAAATTATGTAATGTGACATACGGTGCCTACCTGAAAGGTGGTAGATGGGAGAGCTAATCTGAGCTAAGAGGGACGTTAAAGGCAACAAGATGAGAAGCTGAGCTGAGAACAGAATAATGAGGCAGTCACTTGTAGATCTGAGCAAAGTCCTTTCTTTCCAAGCAGAAGCAGCAGTAGCTACAATATGCAAACATCCTGTAGCGGAAACAAATACTCAAGGTTAGGACAGGAAGACATTACTTGAATGCTATCTGACATAATCCAGGGCACAGGGATGAACGGAAAACTGGGACAAGGAAGAAGATAATTGGAGGAGTGGTCTTTTTGAAGGTACTTCTGGTTGAGATCCAGAGTATACCTGGACAAAACGGCCTTAGGGGCACATTGGCAGAATGTATGAATATGGGGGGCTCTTAGAATTAGTGGTAGGAAAATGAAATCATGGTAACATCACAGCATGTGATTGAGTGGGGAAGGGAAGAAGAGGTTTAAGGAGTCATTTCAGAGAGTGAGACATTGAATCTGCTTGGCAGACACAGCAGGATGGCACTTAGTGTGGTATGCCTTTGCCACGTGTGCTCATGGTTTTGAAATGACTGTAGTCAGCATGACTGTGGGATTTTCCCCAGCAACAGTCACCTGCTTTGAGTGGAGGTGCAAAGTAGGCAGTTAGCTGGGGGAAACCGAGGTTGAGATTTTGCCAGATAAGGAAAATGGACAAAGAGATGGCCAAGGGAATCAAAAAGCATTTGTGAGCAAAGGGTCGCGGGAGTAGGTAGAATCTCGGCGAGGTAAAAGAAAAGACAGGGGGAGCAGGAGCAACTGAGGAGTATAAGAGTAAGCAAGAGCAGAGGTCTAGATGAGGTCAGAAACCAGCAAGAGTGGGACAGACAGGGTGAGTGGGCTGGATGGACAGAGGTAATGATGAGAAAATCAGAGTGAAAATGGAAGTGTGGCAATTATTAGTTATGAAAAGGTGGATGCAGGTGACTGTGAGTGGTTTCTCAGGAGGGAGGGTGGGTCAGTATTAAAAACTCACTTCATGACAATCATTTTGGATAGAAATGCCATTAAAATGGTTTTTATACCATTCCTTGTATTATGGAAGCACACTAAACATAATTTTTCTTGTCATAATAGGGCTATCAATATAAAGACTAATATATTATAACATATATAGTAATTCCTTCAGCATATCCTGATTGTTTTGCTCCTACAATAATGTATCCCAGTCATATTTTGAGTCTTGGGTCTGCTTTTTAGAGTTTTCCTGTCTCTTCCTTTTCCCCTTCCAAGTACAGTGGTCTAAAAACTGGTCTTAGACTTAACTAAAATGTCTTAATGGCACTACATTTGAAGTCCATGAACTTGACTGAATCTGTTTGGGTTCCCTTGGCATCCTTAACTGGGCTTCCTTCCCTCCCTCTGGTCAAATGAGGATTTATTCTTTGAAGAGGAGAAGGGGGCACCAGGATTGACAGATATCACCCTCCCCTCCAAAAATAATAAACTTTTATTTCTAGCAAGTGGATTTTGACAAGATTTGATAAACTTCTTTTCTCTACATAAATTTCTAGTGTTTAATTAAAATATTTCTCTTGCTTATGAATGGTATTCTTAAAGAATGGCCATTAAGTTATGAATGGCCCTGGATTTAAGTTCAAAATTAAAATAGTTCTGATCTAAAGTATTAAGTAATTCACATTTGAATGATATAAAAAATTATAACCTACCTCCCCACTGCTTCCAAATATTCTTTCCCTTGTGGCTTTCCTTGTGTGTAAAATCTATTATGTAATCACTGCTTTACCAAATGCAAGAAAGCACAAATTAAGAATATTCCCAAATAGTCACTAGTCCCACCAAACCAGATATCTATCTAAAGAGGATCAGTAGAATAAGCCATTTATTTTGTTTTTCTCCACCTCCTCTTTTTTAATGATTTCAAATATTTTTTACTTACACCATTTGAAAGCCATCTGTCCACATCTCTTTTCCCTGCAATGGTTATATAAAAACAAAGGTGACATTTCTGAGGAATCAAAACTCTTTCAATGGCTCCTGTACAGTCCTAAAATGTGAACAGGGTAGTCTTCCCTCCCTTTCCTATAATGAATGCTGGACACCCTTCCATGGCCTGTTTACAAGTGCTAATTGCTGGGACTTTGTGCAATGTCTCACTACCAAGACACTTTCAGAAAAAAAGACCCAAGAATTCCATCACGTTTTCACAAAATGCTATTGCAGACTTAGGAGATACGGAGCTGGGAGAGAAGTAATTAAATGAAAAGGTTATAGCTGCAAAAGAAGTCTGAAAAAAAGCAGAACCCTGGGAATAGCAGGAGAGAAGTAGCCAGAGGCACTGGCCTTTTCTGAGCGAGTTTAGCACAAAAATGTTTGGCCATCAGTAGAGGCAGTTAATTGAGCATTCCACTTCCACTGGTGAAGAGCGGATTTAATCACATCAATACAGTGTTTACATGAATGGTTTCAAAGATCTTAAATTTCTACATATCTCTCTTAGGGGTTGCTACCAGTCCATCATTGTTCCTTCGAAACATATATTCACTTATTCATTCAACAATATTTACTGAGACCCTGCTACGTGGTACCAACCACCATTCCAGGTGCTACATACACAGCAGATTGCAAGTGACACAAAAATGCTTTGTTCCCGTGGCTCCTGCAATCTAGGGGAAGACAAACAATAAACACAGTAAATCATTCCATTACAGTGTGATAGAAACTAATGAGTGCTATGGAAACAAACCAGAGAAAGGGGGGAACAAGTAAAGGAAGCTAGGCATGTACCGGTATAATTTTAAATAGACCTGCCTTGACTGTTCTTTCTGAATGATCTCTAAGTTGCACCGTTAAGTGAGAAAAGCAAGAAGTAGAATGTGACTAGTAGGCTGCCGCTTGGATTTTTTAAGACTAAATATACAGGCTTTTATTTGCATAGTTTGTCTGTGAAAGGAACCCAATAAATCATCAACATGGTTGCTTCTGGACAGGAGAACTCGATGTCTGGGGGGAAATGCTTTCTAATGTTACTGCTTTCATATCTTGAATTTTGCACCTGTGCATCAACCTTTCAAATATTTTAATTTAATCCTTTAACATGAAGTTTTACATAACCTAAAATAATCTATAGTAGTGAAATCAACTGTTTGGCAAGTAATCTATAAATAAAAAATAAATCAACTATATTTGGCATTCCCTTACCAGCATGATAAAGAAAGCTTTATAGTTATCTTTAAGGCAATTCCAAGGAAGAAAAATAACTCTTAGCAAGTAATTGATCTTTATAAACAGTCAAAAGTAGAAAAAAATGGGCTAATGTTTTCATTATTCTTGTCCTTTTCCAACAATGATCTGCTTTATACTAATCTCATTGCAAATTCTCTTTGAACAGGACAATGGATTAAGCTACATTCACTTTTTTCTTCTTATTTTCTTTCTTTCTTTCTTTCTTTCTTTCTTTCTTTCTTTCTTTCTTTTTTTTTTTTTTTTTTTTTTGGTCTCCTCTTCAGTATGTGACAATTTAGCTAACCTCCCTTTCCTGGCACCAGGCACAGGCTGGCTGTACTAGAATCACCTTTACCAATAATATTTCTAGTACTAACAGGAACCACCACCCACTGTGGAAACAGCGCTCCCAGCACCTTGACAACCAGCTCCTTTACCAGGAGGCTGAGGTAAAACTTATTTTCAGCTTTTGAATTACAAAAAGAACATCTCTATTAACTTATCAAAAAATGTATCATTTATCAAAACATTAACTTGATTTAGATATTTCCTCCATCTCTTCAAACTTTGAAGATGTTGTTCTTTGATAACATCATAGCCAAGCGACCTCGTCCGAGACCAGCAGGTGTGGCTTGGACCAAGTCCAGATTTCTCTTGGGGATGGTCAGTCCATAGTCCTGCCAAATTACCACAGACCTTGTGACTCAGAGAGTCAGAGATGCAGATAAATACAACAGGGATTCCTCCCCCATTTCCCAATCCCAGAAGTAGCTTCCCTTGACCTCGAGTCAGTGACTTTTTAAAGTGCTATTATTCACTCATTCTCACACACTCAACTCTTCTACTTTCACCTTTTCTTAAATTTCTAGTGACAGAGCCAGGGTCTTCAGGGCATGTCTTATTTTTAAATTCTTTATTGTTATTCCTGACATCATCGTCTAGCCCAGTCTCCATGATTGCCAGTGTCTGGCATATTTTCCCATCAGTGGTTTGGGTTTTTTTTGTTTTTTGTTTTGTTTTGTTTTTTTTGTTTTTTTTGGTAACAGGTGGGTGGCAAAATGTTGTTTGGTTTTGCTTCCTGCTTTGTGTTGGCAGGAATCCTAGAAATTGGTATAGTAAGTAAATTCAGGCCATGGACCCGGTTTGAACCCTTTGTCATTTCGCATTTCATGGGGGAGAAAAGGTGGTTCTATTAGCCCACCTCCCAGGAGAGTAGGAAAGAAGTAGAAAAGAAGTTGGCTGGGAAAAGAAATTAAACTTCCACATCTACCGAGAAGTAGCCGAGAAACTTCAGCCACACGGGTTATTTACTCAAGCCCCAGATTTGCTACAAGAAAATTCAGGAAGTTTGTTTTTCCCCCAAATAATAAATGGCATCCGCATCCCAGTGGTGTGATGAAGCCATCTTAGCAGGCAGACTGGAGAAGCAAGACTGAGCAGGTGCCCTTCCCATCCTACCGTATCCCATATCATTACGCAGGATGGTACAAATAGCACACAATTATTCACACACGTAACTAAAAAGCCCAGGGTGTATAATCCTCTTCAGGTGTAGAGTTCCAACAGATTCAGAAATAGATCCCTCTCACCTCTTTGCTCTCCTTTCCCTTGACGGGCTTCTTTCTCAGGCTCACTTTCTCCTCTAGCAGGTTCACCTGAGGTCCAGCCTATTAGCCCAGCCTAGCTCACGTGTCATCACGGAACTAATCACTGTGAACGAGACTGTGTGCTTTGACTGGCCAGGCCTATGTCACGGGTCTATTCCAAAAACCGACTCTCCCCCCATCCCCACTCAGTGTTGTCACTTCCACCTGGACCACAGGGACTGAGACCTGTGCTAGGGTGTTTCCCAAAGGAAAATGAAGATGTGGTTAGCACAAAGAAAAATGGATTCTGCAAAGGCTAGGAGAAGAGGAGGTCAGTGAGGCACCAAAGAGCCTAAATTTAAGGAACACTCATTTTCTGGTTCACAAGGATCCATTTTAAGAGTGGATAGAGTGAACCCCGCCTCAAATTTTGTGCCCCTAGGCTCCTCACTCACCTCACCCTAGTCCTGACCCTGGATACTGGGCAAGCAAAAGACAAAATACTCATTATACCCATATTCAAAATTATCTCCCAAAGTGCCTGAAATCCAACCCCCCTCATTAGAGATTTGTTTCTTTGGATAAGCCAGACATCTCCAGGAATCCTTCAGTTTTGTTTTTCAAAAACAGCTAGAGGGCAAATCTGATGTGAAGAGTTTCCCACATATGTGCTAATTATAGACTATCATGTCAGTCACCTCCAGAGCCAGCACCCCATGATAATGTGTGACGCACTGTAAGAAGAGGTCTCTGGGAAGAGGGAGGAGTGGTCAGGACCCAAAACTGCAAAGAAAATAAGCCCCAAAGAGGAGAGAAATGACATAGAAAAGGAGGCACAAGCTATTAAAGGCATACTTTCATTCAGTCATTAAGTAATGGCTCCAGGCCTACTTCATCAATTGTCCTAAATTCTGCTACATGGAGAGATTGAGACAGCAGGCTGGATCAGGAGGAAGTGGCAGGAAAGACTTAGGGAGTGATAAATGTGGAAATCTCTAAACAGGAATGCTATGGTGTGTGCAACATCTGGGAAGGCTTATCCGGAGTCTGATGATAAGCTTTCAGGAGAAGGATGAATTCTGCCACCGGCAAAGCCTTGGTCTTCAGGCTGCTGGCATCTTTGAAAGTTTAATTTTCCCTACAGCAGGGGTTTAAGGAAAGACTGGGAAAGTTAGGAATTTTGTGTCCCTCCTAGGACCCAGGGAAAAATCAATCTTTAAACTACAAGATAAATAAGTCGAGTACCTCTTAAGTTTAGTACTAATAAAGACAATTTCTTCTATCCTTCATATTTCAGTAATGTAATCTTCCCTTTCTGGGACTCTAGTTGCCTTTGGCAAAGAAAAGAGCTTACATAACTGAAATATATCTGCCTTTCATAAAAATCAGGTTTAAAATTTTTTTGTCCACCTGAAAATAAGTATAAAAAACAATGATTCTGTTATTAGTTGGAGACTGCATTTGGGATATGATTATCCATATGTCAATTCATCATGGATCCAAACACCACCCAGAAACCAGAATGACCTTGTCCACAGACCCAGCAACATGCTGGTGGCAGATATGTTATCCTGGTGTCAATGGTGGGTGCTTAGATGCCAGCAGCCTTGGAATGTGATACCTCACTCCCCTGTGTATAGAGGAGGCTTGTGCATAAAATGGCTTCCTTGGGATGTTTCCCCAGGGAAAGAATGTGATGGCTAGAATGTTTGGTGCCCTCCACAACTGTATTTTCACAGTAATTATTTTCTTTATATTCCATTTGACGACTAACAAATCAGCATTACAGTTGTAAGTATCAGGGTCAGTGTGCAAAGAATCAAGTTTCCGTGCTCACAAAGGCTTAAAGCCACACTAGACCAGGGGCAGGTCACTAAAACCGTGCTGGTTAACCATGAACCCTCTAAGGAACACACCAGGAGGCCTTCTTTCCTAGCTGCACACCTTTCTCTCACTCTGTCAGTCTTCAAACTGGGGAAACTGATGCTATAAAATCAATTAATACTTTCTTAAGCTCTTCCTTGCCCAAAGAAACTATCAGATGAACCTCTAACATAGGTTTATCAATGAGTGCACTAAATATGGAGTACCTATTATAAGCAAGCACTGTTCTAGGTGTGGTGAAGAATCCCAGGCTGAAAACAATAGGGTGTCAACCCCGGGAGCTTGCAGTCCAGGAGAGGAGATGTAGACACAGTAACTCTCTTACGAGGCAAACCATCCTAACTGCTGTATTGGAAGCATAAACTACCCTGTATGGAGAAAGAAAAGTTTTATTGCAACCAGAGGCTCGGAGAAGACTTCTTGGAAGACATGGGGTGAGAGCTAACACCACAAGATACTCTGCAGAGAGCTGCAATCCAGGCAAAGGAAGGGTTGGCTCCAAAGTGCTGGGAACAGGCCTCCATGTGGCTGAACATCTGGATCTTGACAAGTATGCCATGGAACTTAAGACCAGATGGCTTGGCAAGAGACAGATTAGGAGATTCTAGGTTCTAAACTGCAGATTTTGAGGGGTGCTTTGCCCCATAGGTTACCATGACTAATTAAATCTTAAACCCCCATAGCTGTAGTTTCTGAGCTCCTCCTATATAGGAAGACATATCAATCCCATTTGCATGTATATAATTATGCAATATATATTATTGCATATTATTATGTAATATTATCTAGCTATAGATCAACAATAAGGCATCCACATCATCATCCCTCTTTCTTTCAGCTTCTTTTGAACGACTTAATCTACCTAAATGAAAACCTCCTAATTCAAGATCAAGTTATGAGCCCCATGAGAACCTAAGGCTTCCAGACAGAGGGGAAAGATGTCACCTTTTACTCTGAATTGAGACAAAATGGCAGCAAGAGAAATGCCTCGAAGCCTAGATTAGGTAGTGTTTTCCCACCTACTCAGAGTTGTCTGGCTCCTTCGGGAGAGGGATCCTCCTCAGCCCCCCTAAATTTCAATCTGCCTGGAATGCAGATTCCACGGGCTCTGGGGAAAACCCTTGAAAACCCCGCAGGCTGACACCAGCAGCAACATCTGCAGCAACGGCCACAGTGGCAGCACAGGAAGTTCTGGTTCTTCCAGTTGCCCGGGATTCCCAGTTTGAACGCTTCCTGGAAACGCTTTCTTCACCGCTTATCTTGCGAAATCTAGCGGGCCCTCCCTCCTCTCTCTGGCCTCTTATACGAGCGAGAGGCGCCACCCGCAGCCCGGAGCTGTGAGCTGACCCCCGGCGCTCCCTGCTGCAGCTGCGCCTGACCGTGGCCGCCTCGCCTCAAAAGCACTTCCTAGCAGGTGGGTCCCTGTAGCCCGCTACTGCCTCGTACTTTTCGCCGCGCGGCTCCCCTCTCTTATCTGCTTCAGCCCACCTCGAGCCCCTACTTCCAGGACCCCACTCTCCAGCCCGAAAGCACCTGGAAGAAGGTGCTGGCAAACTCGGCGCCGCGCCCCCCCTACCCCCGCGCCCCTCTCCAAGACGGGCCATCCAAGGGTGTCCCGCGATGAGTTAAGCAATTCAGCAAGCATCTATTTTCCTGGAGTTTTATCGCCCATCTCTACCCCAGGGTGCAGAGGAACCCGAAGACTTAGGGTTTATATTCCTCTATCTTAACTTCTGGATGAGAGCGGTTTTGTGGCGCTCACCAGGAAGGGCGCCTGGAAGAATGTGGCTTTGGCAATCTCCGCAGTCTCAGATCTTCACCGAGAGCTGAAATGTGTGCCGAGATCTGCAACCACTTCCGTCCTTGATATCGATTTAAACTCCCTCTTTTGTAATTTAGCGATTGCTTTTCCAGAGAAATACTGTTGGAAAAAGTAATTCATTGTGAAGAATAAATAAATCTCTGTTTCCCAGTTTGTCCAGAGGCAGCTAGAAGGTAGTTCCCCTCCCTCCCTGGATGGTAATTTAGGAACTTTTTAAAAAGATGACTGGTGTCATGAAGGGGAGCTGGACGGAGAATAGGGGAGGGAGGTTGGAGAATTCTATTCCTAGTTCTAACTAGAAGCTCACCACCTCAGCCTCATTTTCCACATATGTAAAATAAAAGGCTCTTGGACCAGATGATCGACAGGGTCCAACACTTTACCAAGGTGAAAATCAATGACTAAAGATGCTTGCTGGTTTGAAATATATAGAAAATCTCATTAATGCAGTAAGTATAACCAAGGAATTACTTTCTTCATACTAATGCAAGTTTCAGTGTTGTAGGGAAACTACCCAGTTTTGGAGTGTCTCTTCCCACACAAGTATCTTAGACTTCTAACACATTTATCATTCAGAGAATACTCTCAGCTTTCAAAACCATTCTTCAGCCTTGCTCTGTGAGAATGTCCTATTCCCTATAAATGGCAGTCATATAAATGTCACTCACATGAAAGAACATTTTTTCTGATTCAGTAGGTGTAATTTTATGAAATGGCACATTTATTTGAAGCAGTAACTTTTTTGAGATATGGCCTTTTGCAAGGCCCCGAGTTTTTCAGAATGCTGTGATTTAGCACAGAATGAAATTCCGCCTGCATGCATTCTACCTGCGTGGCAAACATTGCCAACCCAGAAAACCTATTTATCAGGCTTTGGGGTTGTAAAGTAAATGGTACATGTGTATAGAGAAATTGGGTCAGAGCACTTTCTCCATTGGCAACATTTATGGCTCTGCAGAAGTTCACAGAGCAACTTCATGTTCAGAAACCAATGTGTACAAGACCTGACCCCTAACTCGAAAACAATTTCCAGACTTCTGTCTTGCTTCAGCTTACTAACTGTTGTTAGAAGTAACCAAATAAAAGTTTATAAGCCTGTTAATAAGTTGAAAACCCTGGGCCTCGAGCCTTGTTCTGAACAGTTTTAAGAAAAATAGATTCATTTGTCGTAGAATTTCAAAATTGAAGAAACCCTGGGCAGTCACTCTGCATTTCACGATCTCCTGAAGGACCACCCCTACATCATTCCACCATTGTTAATGCCCTTATTAAAAGGACATAGATTCTCCTTTTAAAATCTCCCAAGTAGCTGATTCTGCGGTCACCCTTGGAAACACAGTCCAGTGTTTCGTGATCCTCACCATCTGGTTCTTTTTATAAGTCACTTAGATCTGTCGTCAACTGCTATTTAAAAATCATTTCCTTTTAAAATCTTAAGAAGGCTAAAAAGCTACTGGCAAATAGATGTACATAATCACCCTTCAAACTTGAAGACTTGCTAGGGTACCTTTTTGGTAGTTTCCCCTGAGTTGTCCTCTGAGAAGGAGGCCATTTGCTAAGTCTCTGCACCCACATCTACCTATAATTCTTACTGTAAGATTCTACACGGGCTACGAATAATGTGGTTTTCTGGGTGGGAGCATTTTTTTGAAGTTACATTTATGCCATAAATAACAGAAATAAGATTTACAAAGACAAGAGCTCTGAAGTCACCTGTTTGTTTCTGTTCTTTGTAAGCCCAAAGAGAATGG
Organism: Prionailurus bengalensis; assembly: GCF_016509475.1. Lineage (NCBI taxonomy): Eukaryota > Metazoa > Chordata > Mammalia > Carnivora > Felidae > Prionailurus > Prionailurus bengalensis. The sequence continues at coordinate 91,444,824 of NC_057348.1, read as the reverse complement.
GTCATTAGTCAATTATGAAGACTTTCTGAGCAGTTCTGCATGATGTGTTAAGCCTACTTGAGACATTTTGAATGACTTTTCAAAATGATTTGAATTAACATTTGTTCTTTTGTTGAGAAGAAATCAGTCCTGGAAGGAACAAAGGCGATAAATAACTAAAGGATAATTAATGCTTAAAACAATGCATGATGAAAAAACATACTTGGCCTATATACATAAACAGTTTGTTTTTCCAAAACCATTAAGGAAAAGAGAACAAAGGATGCTTGTACTTTATGGAGATCATCTTTCCGAAATACACCACTACAAAAAGAATACACTCTTCTACTAGAAGAACTATTTCCATTCTAACTAGGCAGGACATTGACATCCTAATCCAAATCCTTCTCCACGATGTTTTAGAAGAGTTTATTAAACCATGTGAGAGAGATCTTACCACATTGTACTTTGACAGTCACATATTTCTGAAAAGTTATTTTGAGAGAAATATGTTTCTTTTAAATGTAGATTGTATGAGCAGTTCTAATGTCAGGCTGAAGCAAAGTTCAATTTTCATCTTAAAAGGAAAAAAGTGTGTGCGAAGGGTAATTTTGAAAAGTTAGGACCTATAATTCTGAATAAAAAGAAACCGAAGAGGTAACAATATAACTACATAGTACACCTCCTAGAGGGTTATTAGAACCCAAACTAGGTAGTCTCTTTTGCCTCAGTTCCAAATACTGGGGTTGGGGGGGTGGGAGGGGGAATGGCATTAACAATAGAGCAGGGGACTCCAGTGAGGTCTTCAGTGGTGACGGCACCAAAGCTGAGGAACATGAGAATATGAGGGGGCAATTAATGGTCCACACTGATTATGCATGTTTCATCTGCACCTGCTCTTTTCACAGGGTGTGGAAACAGCTTTGAGCCCAAGTTAAATAGTGGCTGAGGCAATTTTGCGCAGACTTTAGTAAACTTCCTTGTCCTGTTTCCCAGATTAACTTGTGCCCATTCTTTAACCTGGGACCCACTTTGCACAATCCCTTGCTTGGGTCCTTACACACTATATTATAGCAGTTTGAGGATGTGTCTACGTCCTCCCCAAGAGGGGGTACAGCACAGTGCCTGGCACAGAGAGAATGTTCAAAAAGTCTGTTGCAAACATGAAAGCCTACCAACATGTTGATAACACTGATTTTTATTTTTGGAAGATAAGAACCCTTATGGATGTAGTAGGTTCTGAGCACAGATGCCCCCTGCACTGTACCACTTAAAGTCAAAGTGTCCAGATTTCAAACATTTGCCATTTGGGGAGAAGCATGAGATTGCTTTGTACTGTACAGTCAATATAAAATAAATAGTAGGAATTATTGTAAGTATTTTTTTAAAGGAGGAAGAAATTGCAGGAACCTTGGTGGTTCTTCTCATTAACGTTAATTTTAGTAACCCTATTATGTTGCTATACCAGGTTTCATTTAAAAAATGTGTAACTATAATACTTTAGAGTGTAATTCATTTTAAAGAGTGATCTAATAGGATTAAGGCATTTAACTAAGGCCAGGAAAATTGGAATATTGAATTTTTAAAGGTTTTAATTAGTTTAACTTAAGTAAAACATGTTAGCCTTCTTTAATACTTGAAAGCATGGTATAAGATACAAAGCCTAGTGAACAGTTCACAAGAATTAAGTTATATCAAATCATTCTTATACAAAAAAAAATTATCATACTTCCAGTTATTTCTTCTCCATTACCCAAGTACTAAAATGATTTCTTCATCCTATTCAATTGCCCTGACTTGGGTGGTATCGGAAAGGGGAGGATGTTGAGGAGAAAGCAGTTAGCAGCTTGGCAAATGGTTTGATTCAGTTGATAATGAAAGCGTATCAATTGCCTCTGGTTTTCCTAGACTAAGATCCCAAACTGTGCATTCTTGAAGCATATCTGAAAAATGGAAAGATACGTGTTTGGGGATAGCAGTACACAAAGAGGCTCCTGTCTGTATCTCCCCCAGGAAAGCAGGAATTAGTTTCCCATTTCCACGGTCACATGCAATTCTTGGGAATGGGGGGGGGGGGGGGGAGGTGTGGGAAAGGTAGGGAAAGAGCCAATGGGGTGCTGGTAAATGGCTCTCTGAGAAGAAAAAAAAAAAGTCCTGATTTATCACATTTGCTGATTTCCATGGCATGAAGATTCCCACGGTGCCTAATGTCAAGCTCTTACCTGGCAAGCCAGCCTCTAGCCATACATACCACTGAAAAGAGCTGACATTGAAAACGGAGGAATTTAAAAGAAGGAGCCGTCTCATTAAAGAATATTTATCAACTAGCACTGCTCTCAAGTTTGTATATCAGAGTATAACACGGGGAGGAAGGGGAGCAGTTTCAAGAGCACTTTGTCCCCTGGGGTAAGACAGGGAGCAGCTACAAGGCCAGACCCGGCCCCAAAGCTCAAGCTGATCAGTCCTGGCAAACATTAGAGGCACTCTGGCCACAGCGGAGTCCTTGCCTCTGAGAGCTAGCTTAGAAAGAGATGAAAATGGTACCCAAAAGATGAAGGAAACTATATTCCTAAGAATGTGTGAATCTCCCCTGCCCCCAGGAGATTTATTTTTTAAATGGTAAGAAGATAGACAATATGAAGCAGAATTGAGTTTCTTTTTTTTTTTTTTAATTTTTTTTTAACGTTTATTTTTGAGACAGAGAGAGACAGAGCATGAACAGGGGAGGGGCAGAGAGAGAGGGAGACACAGAATCAGAAGCAGGCTCCAGGCTCTGAGCCATCAGCCCAGAGCCCGACGCGGGGCTCGAACTCACGGACCGCGAGATCGTGACCTGAGCTGAAGTTAGACGCTTAACCGACTGAGCCATCCAGGCACCCCTAAGCAGAATTGAGTTTCATCAGCAGGGACTTAGGAGTGGGATCAGATCCACAGCAACACTCCTCTACCCCCAAACTAAGTTGGCAGTTATCAATACTTAGATAATTCCTCGTGGCCTCAATGCGAAGATAAATGACCATTCATAGGGAATTTACTTAAACAAAGTTCATTCAGAATTGAAATGATCAAATCACTTGCCAAATATCCCTGACCACAGTAGTCCTAGAAAAAGCAAACCCCACTAATTGACACTAACTATTAAGTGGGTTGTCGCGATCACCAAATTATCCAATAAGCAAATGCTCATGTAGCGTGTACAAGCCAAATGCCACCTAATCAGCAAGATAGAGTTATTTTTCTGATGGTGGCAAGTCCAGTTCTGTCCTGATGCTGAATGTGTGGTAAACTACAGATTTGTAAGAAGTTGTCCAGCATTTAGAAGGTAAATAGAGGTCAAGGCAAATTAACTCAGACGTGACTAAATTCCTGACCTTGTTGTCATGAGCCCCAGGCTTTAATCAAATAAATTAACCAACCTAGTCAGTGGCTAATGAACCTACATGATAAAATTCTTGGCCAGGGAATCTTGACAGATGTGGCTGAGATCCAAATGTGAAAACATGTATTAGTAAGGTTTTTGGTTGAACGAGAATTTCATGGAGAACTTAAGTTAAAAATAAATAATTTTTTTATTTTAAAGTACAATTAAAATAGATACTAGAGATCTGCATTTCCTTGCTGTCTTGGTAATTCATTGGGTGGCAGTGAAATGTTACTAACAGAATCATTATAGCTGCAGCACAGGCCATGGCTGGTTCTCATTATTAGCAAATCCCTATAGAACATTAACGTGAAGGTTATATAGTTATGTTCTTGTGACTTGATCAAACTGTACAGGTTAAGACTCCTGTTTCCTTTTGCATTATTCTGTTGGCCAGCGTAAAAGCTAATCATCAGTAAACTTGGTTGCTATGAGATAAATAATATTTTCTCACAAAACAATTGAAATAATTTATCAGTTTTTCAGCAACCAACCTACAGTGGTTTTTAATTGGATTAAATGCATTAAATGCTAGATATCTTTTTGTCTGTGGCTATCACTAACAGAGGTACTTCTAACTACAAGGCTAAAATAAGAAATGCACTATTTTATTTTCAAATAACATGTGCAACTGAAGACTGAATGTCAAAAAAAAATTAATTAGAAAAATCCATTGATTATAGACATGTTACATTTTTCATAAACTGCAATCAAAAGTCTTTTTAAGCCAAGGTCTTCTGATTTTGCTGCAATAATATATACCTGTCAGTAAAATAATACACGCTTAAATGTGAATATGCTTGCTTTCTCTGAAGAACCTTGATTTCGCTAAATACAGAAAGAGCTCAGTGAAAAAATTGGAGGAGTTCATGTGTTAGTGGAAGGTTTTAAATTTTTTTAAGTATGTTTTGCTTTCCATTTGTCCCTGGGATATATTAAAACAAATGCTCTAATCACAAGAAGACTGGCACCATTGCACAAGTCCCTGCTGCCCCTCTGCCTTGTGATGAAAGGAGATACTTGATTGATGGGCTTCAGCTCATTACAAATATGTTGTCAAGTCATGTAGGGCTTTCAGGCTGAAATTCAGAAGGAATAATAAAACAGAAGGAGGGACTTAAAAAAAATCCCTGTTTACAGGTATCAAATTAAAATGAAAAATCGTGTCACATCTTACAGAGTTTAAAAATGTTATTTGTATTCTAACTCTTTGGAAGGGGCCAAGCAAGATCCCTGGGTTTGTGTGCTACAACACCAGGGGCAGTGTATGTGTCCATTGGGGATACTACCTGCCAAAAGAATTCAAAATCTTGGATTGAACAATCGTTTCAGAATTCAAAGCTGAATTATTAAGTGGGGAAAGGTGGAGAATATCTTTAATAATGGTTTTGTCCAAATGATAAACGAGATAGTGTATGGCACCATTTGAGAGTTACTATTCAAATTCAGGAGCACTGTAGTAGATCTGTGAGGGGAATTGATCCAACAAACTTTGTGGCTCATGGAGAACATCCTTTCAAGGTTTCCTTGAGATAGGAACAAAGCAAAACCCTATCTGGCTGTCTAATAACAAACCCTGAGTCTGACTCCCTCGAGTTTCCTCTTTGTGGGTCCTGCACACTCATTCCTGCCTCTGGTTTTCATAAAAATAGGAATTCTAGGCTCTCAGACTCAGCCAATGAGTATGTGGTGGGAAAGTTGAAAAGCAGGTGAAATGTTCCTGCAAACCCTTATAACCTCATCAACACCCTACTTTCTCTCTGCCTTTCCCTTCCCTATCATGTCTCTCCAAAAAAGATAGACTTATCTTTTTTTCATTTGCAGTGGTTTTCAGCCCTGGTTCTCCTTAGAATTGATTGCTTGTTTGGGTTGGGTTTTTGTGTTGTTGTTTGTTAATACAGATGTCTGGGCTCTATCTCAGACCAATTGATTCAGAATCTCAGGGGGTGGTGCCCTAGCATTTAATAGCTACCTAGCTGATTTTAATGTATGACCAGGAAGAGAACCACTGTAGCAGACCATTAACTGAAAGCTAACAGGTAATGGTTTGCATTCTTGGCTCAAGTAGAATCATCTAGGGGAGCTGTTTTTGAAAAAGAAAATGCCCAGACTCTACCCTAGACCAGTTGACTGAGACTCTCCAAGAGTTTGATCATCAGTATGTTACAAAAGTTCTCTATGTGATCCTAATGTATACCAAGGTTGAGAACCACTACTTTCTAGTGGTTCCTTTGTATGGGTGTTTGCATTTTATAAACCTTAGTGATTCTAAGAATTCACCTTGATGGTTGAACAAAACTCTGGAAAGAGTGCCAGGAAGACATCTGTTTGTCTATACCACCACCATGGCCCCTCTCCCTGCATTCCTGTCCAAACCAAATTCAATGAATGGGTCCTTCTTTGCCTACTTATGGTTTTATCATGGTTCCCAGTACACTATTTCTATTACCCAAAATTGTGTGTTGTGATGATGATAGACCTTTGTCTTTATAGTCCTTTTCATGATTACCTCCAAACCTTTTTCAGTGAAACATTTTTTTTTGCATTTTTAGTTTGTATAAATATGTAAAACTGGGTAAACTAAAAAAACAAGTAAGCCTTCTACTATTGTGTATTAATATAAGATTGTATCTTTATATCAAAGAATTTACCTTAATTTGTATTTTCTATAGATTTATTAGAATAGAAGATGTAAGAGGATTCATGAAGGCTAATTTTTCCTTTCAGGGCTCTCTGCACCTGACAGAGAGGGGAAGATTTTCTTTCCTCTTCCCATTTTTAAAATGGTCTTATATTCATAAGTATTTAAATATTTTCCTCTTCATTCTGTGAAAACATTAGGGGAAACAAATGGCCCATTTTCCAAAAGCAAGGCGACAAAGTGCCCACCTTTTAGAATGGGCATGCTTTGGGTTGTTGATCCCTGTTCTTCTTACTAAAAGGAATGCAGAACAGGATCTATTCCAGGGCACAGAGAGGGGAGAAAGGTCAATTTGCCTCTGGCTGCTGATACACAAAGGACTTCAAAATTTTATTTTGATGTGTTCTCCAAATGAGGTCTATGCATATACAGAAATATACTGCTTAGGATAAAAAGAAGTGTATTTTACAAGTTTAGATTTGTATCTACTTATCAGATAACTGCACACTGCTATTATACTTTAATATGAATTAATATTGTAATACAGCCCGTGATTATCTCCAAAACAAAACGAATAGATTATGTTTTATTTTCAGAAAATGTCAAAAATCATTGATTTGTTAAGTATAAGCATTTAAAATATACAATTTTTTATAGCTATGGATAAGATGTTACAAAAACTTATATTGAAAGGCAAAGGAACTAGAATATCTAAAACAGTTCTGAAAATTAAAAAAAAAAATGAAGTGGGAAGAATGAGTCTACCTAATTTTAAGTCATCAAAACTTCAGAGTGTGGAAACATAGATCAATGGAACAGAATAGAAAACCCAGAAATAGAGCCATGCATGTGCAGGCAACCGATTTTTGACAAAGGTACAAAAGCAATTCAATGAAAGAAGGACAGTCTTTTAAAAACTGATAGGGAAGTAATTATATATTCATAGGCAAAAAAAATGATTTAAACCTCAGACTTTGTACAAAGATTAACTCAAAATGGATAGTGGATTTATATGTAAAATATAAAACTACCAAGCTTTGAGGAGAAAATATTCAAGACCAAGAGCTAGGTGAAGAATTCCCAGACATGACATGAAAAGTACAATCCACAAAAGGAAAAGGCAGTATATTAAATTTTAATTTTTTTTTTTCAACGTTTATTTATTTTTGGGACAGAGAGAGACAGAGTATGAACGGGGGAGGGGCAGAGAGAGACGGAGACACAGGATCGGAAACAGGCTCCAGGCTCTGAGCCATCAGCCCAGAGCCCGACGCGGGGCTCGAACTCACGGGCCGCAAGATTGTGACCTGGCTGAAGTCGGACGCTTAACCGACTGCGCCACCCAGGCGCCCCGGCAGTATATTAAATTTAATCAAAATTAAAAACCTCTGCTCTGCGAATGACCCATCAGAATAAAAAAACAAGCTACAGAGTGGGAGGAAATATTTGAAGACCACCTATCTGACCAAGGACTCATATCTAGAATATATAAAAACTCAACAGTTAAAAAAAACAAAATTCCATTTAAAAAATGGCCAACAAGATGACTTTTCAAAAACAGGACATATAGTAGCAAATAAGCAAATGAAGAAGTCCATACAATGGACCAGTAGTCAGCCATAAAAAGGAACAAACTGATACATGCACCAACTTGGATGGATCTCAAGGGCATTATGTGATGGGGAAGGGGGGGGGGGCAGGATGCCAGCATGAAAAAGTTACATTCTATGTGATTTCATTTATATTTCATTCTAAAATGACAAAATGATAGAATTAGAGAACAGACTGATGATTTCCAGGGGTTAAGAGAGCAGAGAGGGGAGTAGAGCTAGAACAGTTCTGTATCCTAATGGCGCCAGTGGATACATGAACTTACCTATGGGATAAAATGACAGAGAACTGTACACACACATTCTACTAATATCAGTTTCCCAGTTTTGATATTGTACTACGGTTATGGAAAATGTAACCCCTGGAGGAAATGAAGGATCCCCAGGAACCTCTCTTACTATCTTTACAACTTCCTGTGAATCTATAGGTATTTCAACAAAAATATTCTTTTGTTAATAACATTGATTTGTTAGGCATAAACATTTAAAACATGCAATTTTTGTTATCTTGTTGAGACATTTCCGTGTTTTTTAAAAGCTAGAATGCTCTTAAATTGGAAGTGGCCGGGCCCTCTCTCATCTCCGACCTCTAGGAGGTGATAGAAATAAAACACACAAACCAGACAAGCCCTAACTTCCTCAAGTGAAGCCTAGTTGGAATTTCACCAAAGAAGGAGGCTGTCTCAGGTTCCCCATGCCTGGGCTGGGATCTGCAGACAGAGGGAGATGACGGGCAACACTACATGACCCACACCTAGTCCCGCTCCGTGCCTTACACGCACGCACATGAGTGCACCCATGCGTAGGCACACAAGCTTCTCTGGTGGCTGCTACCATGGCCCTTCCAAGTCATCTTCGCCACCTTTGCATCTGTGCTGTTGGTTACCAATCTCTTAATCTATATGAACGCCCAGTGGGGTCACTTTACCTGTCTTGGCCTTCATCTCAAGGAGCCTCTGAATGATTTTCCAATCCAGGGGGTATTCTTGTGTTTCCTGTGACAGAACTGAAGTGTGTAAAGAGCAGAAGGAAAAAGAAATCACTATGTTATGTTTTAACTATCTTAACTCTACTTTCCCTTAATACCTCTGCTTCCTGTGTAACACATTTATTTTCTTTGTTCCTTCCATCCTACATCTAAAAGTAAAATAGGATTAGGAAACTTTTTAAGTGGCATAAGAAATCTTACTACCTCCAGAAACCCACGTTTACACACGGGAGCTATTTTGAGTTACAAATGGTAAGAAATGGGCGTAACTTCCTTTTTTATATAATACCTTCTCTAAAACGAACCCTCAACTTGATCTCCCTTGTGGTTTCAATTATGCCTACATCTCCTTTTTATGAACTCCTGTCATTGGAATTTTTCCCAAGAGTTCAGAATTAAATTCTTCCAAAGAATTAATAACTTTATTTTTCACATGTTTTTTCATCATCCCAGTTATGGTAACCTGAGATCTTATCTTTTTTGCTTTTTCCATGAAAACAAACAATAACCAAACTGTTGTATTATCCTGGATTGATTGGCAAGCAGAGGCTGTGACAAAGGTATGCATGCAGAATTTACTAGGGAAGTGATTCCAAGGAGCGGGAGTGAAGAGCAAGGGGCATAAACTAAGAACGTGAGAAAGATGGCAGGAGAGAGCCTTAATGTGGCCACTGCTAAGGAGGAGTGGTGCTGTATTCTGCTGTGGCTTTCTGAGGAGCCTTATAAAACGTGTCAGAACTGCGTGCCAGAAGATGAAAGGGTCAGCATTTATCCAGAGGGCCACGTCCTCCATTGGGCTATGGTGGCCCCATGGGTCATATGTGTCTGAATGCTAAGCAGGTACAGGTATCAGAGAAACCTCAGGACAAGAATGAAGAGGGTCCCCAAAGTGGGTCCCCAAAGCGAGCCTCTGATAGGCAGTGGAAGTTCAGCAGAGCTCCATTACTGCCCAATAACTAAAAGTAGAACCAGGAAGATTTGAAGAGGAGCTCAAGATGTGGCCACCAAATTACCAACCTTATAATTTCTGTAACTTGATAAGGAGTAACTAATTGCCCTATTTCTTTCTAAATCAATCAGTGATATTTTAATACCTCCTTACCATCTTTGTACCTCCAATTTGCCCAGTAATATCTCTGAAGGTTTAAGACTAAAAATATTTTTTTAAGGTTATTTTCAGAGAGACAGAGCACGAGCAGGGGAGGGGCAGAGAGAGAGAGAGAGAGAGAGTCCCAAGCAGGCTCTGCAGGGTCAGTGCAGAGCCCAGTGTGGATTTCGAACTCGTGACCTGAGCCAAAATCAAGAATCGGACGCTTAACCAACTGAGCCATCCAGGTGTTCCAAGAGTGAAAATAATTTTAATGTTTGGTGTAACAACCCAAGTGTGTTACACTAGATTGTTAAGCTGCACTTTAAGAGGAAAATATTAAAATAAAATATGAAAGAATTACAAATGAGAGAAATTCACACTTGAACTGTTTATATATCTATGTTTTGATAAATTCATATGCCCTAAAGCCATTTCACACAGGATTTTTAAGAAATAAGTGAGGAAAGCAGAAACTTCTTAAGAATTATTGAATGCTATTCCAGATAAATTGTATATATTTCCAATAATCCGTTATAGAAGCATAATTAACCCTTACTGTATAGAATTTATATAAAGGTTTCATTAATTAGGTAACTAATTGGTTAATTAGAAAATTACTAAATTATTTGAATAACCTATTAATATTAGATAAGTTATTGAGCATTTTCTATATCTCAAGAACTATATTAAGATACACTAGTTCATCGAATCCTCACACTGTCTCCAAAGTAGGTACTATCAATCTCTCATTTTAAAGATGATGAAACAGAGACACCAAGAGTTTAAGTAACTTACCCAAGCTGAGAGTGGTAGTAAAAATTGGAGCAAAGAAAGAGGCATTTGGGTAGCTTAGTTGGTTAAGTGTCTGACTCTTGATCTCATCTCAGGTCTTGATCTCAGGGTCTTTTTTTTTTTTTTAATGTTTATTTATGTATTTATTTTTGAGAGGAGAAAGTGCGAGCAGGGGAGGGACAGAGAGAAAGGGAGACAGAGAATCCCAAGCAGGCTCCGTGCTGTCAGCTCAGTGCCTGACGTGGGGCTCAAACTCACGAAACAATGAGATCGTGACTTGAGCCGAAATCAAGAGGCGGATGCTTAACCAACTGAGCCACCAGCTGCCCTGATCTCAGGGTCTTAATCTCATGATCATGAGTTCAAACCCTATCTTTAAGCTTCACTAAAAAAAAAAAAAAAAAAAAAAGTTGGAGCAAAACAATAGTGCTGTTTAGCTGATATGTTCATTTTTTTTTTTAAGTTTATGACAGGTTAGAATAAATTAAGGTAGTGGCCAAACTGCCAAAATTGAGTCTGGAATCACTCTCACTTTGCAATGATTAAGATGATCCAAGTAAGAATATGTCAATAAAGATACCATCCATCTCATTAACAGTTGCTGGTAACTTTATCAAATCTGTATTTTGCTTGCAAATGTTCATCCAAATATAAGAGATAGAAAATAATGTTAGGATAAAAGACTGGATGAAAAGTGAGGGGACAGCTATCTGACCTTCTTTGAACATACTCAGAGTCTGACAGTAACTAAGGCATCATTTACCAGTTTGAGGGGTTGAGTTGTAAAAACAAGGTGTTAACTGATTAGCAATTAACCAATATAATATAAATTGCTAACCTAGTTTGCATTTGTAGATGCTACTAAAAATTTTTCAAAGGCACAGCTACGTTCCCATCTGAGAGGCCCTATATCATCTTCAGGTGCTTCCCTACATGCGGTCACAAAAGTTCAGGGTATCAGTCACCAGCTGGTTTTAAAAATGATTCAGTTGCTATGATTAATTCAGTTATTCAAAGAGTTCCTGTGGAAGCACAGGAGAGTCTTGTATGTCCTGTCCTTTTCTTCCATGACTTGTGACTACCTCCAAAGCTCTAACTGGTCTGCTTGTGATACAGGTACACATTTTTAGATAAGCTCAGGTAAGAGTATAGGTGTTTTCCACAGGCTAAATGGAAAGGGCAAATTTCTGAAATCCCATTAAAAAGGTACAAGCTTCATATGCTCTACAATCAGCATGAAAGCCACCCTGTAGGAATTAAATAGTGACTACATCTGGTTTAAAATTCCACAGCAAATTCACTGAGTGTTACTTTAAACCCATTTGGATTAAAGAAGCAATGTCTTTACAATATCCTCCCCAACTTCTCTCCTTCTCCCTTATTCTTCCCCGTTCTTATATCATAATCATTCAACTTCCTCTTCATTATGTGCCCCACACTGTGCCTGGCACACAGAGCAAACAGCTACTTCTAACACCTACAATGCACCTTTCTAATATCATTCAACAAATTGTAGCAGGAAGTGTCTAGTCCATCATAATCAATGCTCTTGTTAGCACTGGGGATACATTACTAAACAAAAAGACAGACAGACAGAAAGAAAGAAAGAAAGAAAGAAAGAAAGAAAGAAAGAAAGAAAGAGGGAGGGAGGGAGGGAAAGGAAGAAAGAAAGAAAGAAAGAAAGAAAGAAAGAAAGAAAGAAAGAAAGAAAGAAAGAAAGAGAAAGAGGAAGAAAGAAGGAAGGAGAAAGAAAGGAAAGAAAGAAAAAGAAAGAGGAAGAAAGAAGGAAGGAGAAAGAAAGGAAAAGGTCAATTGAAAATTTAAACTAAATAATAAATGTTATTTAAAATAAATAATAGGGGTGCCTGGGTGGCTTAGTCAGCTGAGGGTCTGACTCTTGGGTTTGGCTCAGGTCATAATCTCAGGGGCATGGGTTTGAGCCCCACATCGAGCTCTGTGCTGAGCATGGTGCCTGTTGAGATTCTCTCTCTTAAAAATAATTAATTTTGGGAAAAATTCAGTACTAAAAGAAAAAAAAATTCTAATAAAACAACCAAATTTATTTTAAACATTGGAGAAATTTGAGGACTTTGATTTGTTTTTAATTTAAATTTCACAAACTTTCAAAAAGTAACTCACATGGTTTACAACAGTATCCAACTTTAGTTTCAACTTGCATTTCTTTTATTTTGGATAAGATTAAGATTTTTTTTGTTTCACTACATTAAAAAGTCTTTCATATCACCTTAGGATAAACAGTCAACTTATATCCTTTGCCCAATTTTCTAAAGGACAATTTTTTAAAAATATTTATTTATTTTTGAGAGACAGAGAGCATAAGCAGGGGAGGAGCAGAGAGAGAGACACACACACACACAGAATCTGAAGCATGTTCCAGGCTCCGAGCTGTCTGCACAGAGCCCGATGTGGGACTCGAACTCATGACCTCATGAGATCATGACCTGAGCCGAAGTTGGATGCTTAACTAATTGAGCCACCCAGGCTTTCCAGCAATTATTTTTTTTTATTTGTAGGAGTTAAAAATATTTTTTCCAGTTTGTTGATCTTCTTACTTTGTTTATAGTGGTTTCTGCTTTGCGGGTATTATTTATTTTTATGTAATCACATTTATTCCCTTTTTCTTTGATGGTTTTAGGAATTTATAGGAAAAGAGCCTTTCCCCTCTAAAGTTATAAAAGAAACCTCAATGTTTCCATCTAGTTCTATTATGGTTCTAGATAGATAGATAGATAGATAGATAAAGACAGATAATTTAAGTGTTTAATTTTTCTTCATCTAGTTCTTGTACCTGTCTTGTTATCTTAAGTTTATTCCTAAATATTTTCTCTATTTTGTTGCAACTGTAAATAGGACCCTTTCTTCTATTAAATCTTGAACTTATTTTTTAATAAATGAAAAATACTGATATTAATTGGCTTCCTGAACAAGATGCTGGATTGATTTTATTACAGTACTTTTTCAGTTGACTTTCTCAAGGTTCCCAAAATTACAGTTTGATCATCCACAACTCCTTTTGACTTTCTATATCTCAAATCTTTTACTCTGGTCTAGTTGTGTTAGCTAGAATTTCCAAACAATAATAACTAAAGTGGTCAAAGCAGATAGGTTTCTCTGGCTTATTGGGAGTGTTTCTGGTCATTTTTTTTTTGTAATTCTGTTTAAGTATAATACTAATTGATTTTAGGTTGAGGGAGATATTTTGTATGTTAAAGAAATATCTCTCTGTTCCTTTTTGACTATGAATCAAAAATAAATGTCAAATTTTAACATATGTCCACTTAGCATACATAAATTTGACTGTATTTTTCTCCTTAAATCTTCTAATATATTAAGTTATATTAGTAGAGTTCCTAATATTGAATTTAAAGAACTAATCTTTATATTTATTCCTAGAATAATCCCCATTTGATCAATGCACACTTTCTCTTACCAAAGCTACTGGATTCCGTTTGCTAATGTTTTATTTAGGATTTTTGTATCATAAAGCATAAGTAAATTGGTCTACAATTTCCTTACTAGTGCATCCTTTGCTAGATTTTGCTCTGAGAACTCTAGGAACTGTTAAGTGTTGGGTAAATGCAGTTATCATTATAACACAGGTCCATGGTTTAAAGCATCCACCAATAAGTGTCTTGGTTCTTCACTACATCTCTTTATCCAACAGAAGTTTTTCACTAATGACTTTGTTAAATGAGACACATGTGAGCATATACATGAAAATTTTTACTCTTTCCAAATTATGTGGGAATTAGCTTGAGATAATTCATGAGAAGATGAGAGCAACCCAGATGATCACTGTTTCCTGGATATGATTCTCATTAACTTTTCCAGGTTGAGCATTCATATTTTGTTGACTATTTCTGTTATTATATTTCAGTTATGGAAAAAACTTCTACAGATGCATTTCCTTTTACTATGAATTCTTCAGAAAAGCAAGAGACTGTATGTATTTTTGGAACTGGAGATTTTGGAAGATCACTGGCACTTAAAATGCTCCAGTGTGGTTATTCTATTGTTTTTGGAAGTAGAAACCCCCAGAAGTCCAGTCTGCTGCCCAACGGTGCAGAGGTCTTGAGCTACTCAGAAGCGGCCCGGAAATCAGACATCATAATCATAGCAGTCCACAGAGAGCATTATGGTTTTCTCACAGAACTAACTGAGGTGCTCAAAGGGAAAACATTGGTCGACATCAGCAATAACCTCAAGATCAATCAGTATCCAGAATCTAATGCTGAGTACCTTGCTCAGCTGATGCCAGGTGCTCACGTAGTAAAAGCATTTAACACCATCTCAGCCTGGGCTCTCCAGTCTGGAGCACTGGATGCAAATCGGCAGGTAATATTAAATGATTACTTTATACTCAATCTTTAAAAAAGTAAATGTTTGAATGTCCACTTTCCTCAAAGATGCCAAAATATAATTACAAAACAAAATACCCACTAAACATTTCAGTTTGCTAATATGTGCCATGGATAATTTTCTTGGGCTTAATCAAGTAGTCAATTGTTGTGATTTATTTCCCACTGTCAGCACCCTCAGCTTTGAGTTTGGTTGAAGCCAATGGTGTCAGTCTCCAGAGGCCTCCTATAAATAGTAAAAAGTAACACAGTTAAATTGTTGATGGATATCCTTTCCATTCCCATCACACTGTATGAAACTGATTCCATTTATTCACTGAGATTAAAAGTAATCCCAAAGTGATATAGTACCCACAAATACAGAAGAAAAATCAACCATCACCCTGGGAGAACCAAGTCCTATTGTGTCAGTGTGATATACTAAAACCACTCTCAATTTCAACGCTGGTACTTAACTATCCAGCACGCATGTGCAAGTTGAAAACATGTTGCTTCTATATCCTTGTTTGAAAAGCAGTTCACTACTACACGTCCTTGCTCTGCACAGTGCTTACATAGACTTTCAAAGTAATTATTAAAGAAAGAATAAGTACAAAATAAATTATTCTTAACCCAGGTGTTCGTCTGTGGAAATGACAGCAAAGCCAAGCAAAGAGTAATGGATATTGTTCGTACTCTTGGACTTACTCCACTGGATCAAGGATCTCTCATGGCAGCCAAAGAAATTGAAAACTACCCCCTGCAACTGTTTCCAATGTGGAAGTTCCCCTTCTATTTGTCTGCCTTTCTGTGTGTCTTCTTCTTTTTCTACTGTGTTATAAGAGATGTAATCTACCCCTATGTTAATAGCGGGAAAGATAGCACATTTCGCATGGCTATTTCCATTCCAAATCGTGTCTTCCCAATAGCAGCACTTACACTGCTTGCCTTGGTTTACCTCCCGGGCGTTATTGCTGCCATTCTGCAACTGTACCGAGGTACAAAATACCGCCGATTCCCGGACTGGCTTGACCATTGGATGCTTTGCAGAAAGCAGCTTGGCTTGGTGGCACTGGGATTTGCCTCCCTTCACGTCCTCTACACACTAGTGATTCCTATTCGATATTATGTACGATGGACAATGAAAAATAGAACCATTACCCAGGTAAATCTCTACTCATTTGTATTCTCCAGTTCTTTAAAGCAAAGGGAAATCTTGCTACATCATATTCCACTTCACAATTATAGAAAATCACTCTTCTAACTATCTTCTTTTTCTTTAATGTTTATTTATTTATTTTGAGAGAGGGGGCAGGAGCAGAGAGAGAGTGAGACAGAGAATCCCAAGCAGGCTCTGCACTGTCAACACAGGACCTGACACAGGGCCGGAACTCACGAACCATGAGAACATGACCTGAGCTGAAATCAAGAGTCAGACAGTTAACCGACTGAGCCACCCAGGTTCCCCAAACCATCTTTATTTTTTTTTTTTAATGTAGACTATAGTTCCTGTTTGGGGTTTTCTTTGTTTTGGTTTGGTTTGGGGTTTTTCTGAGTTTGGGTTTTAGGGTTTTGGTTTTTTTGTTTTTTTAATGAATTTGGTTGAGATCTCATAAAACTAGTGAGAATGAAAGTTAGATTCCCAGGTTTGCTTGGGTGCAGATGTGTACTTGCAGGATTCACTGGGATACCGGCAAACTGGCAGATTTGGAGGCTCAGGAAACCTAATAACACTTACTTGAATTCCTTAGGGAAGGAGAGCAGTCAAGAAATGTAAACCAATGAGTTTTCAAGCTTCTCTTGTTGTGCATGCTACTTCCTCTTGGAAGTCAAAACCAACCATCTTATAAAAGTAAGGGGACTGTTCAAACCTCTGTCACAGGAAGGTAAACAAATTCACAAAAGGGTGCTTATACCTCCACTAATGTTTGACTTGCAGAAAGCCATCCTCAAAAACTAGAAAATTAAACAATTTTGAGCAAATGTCAAATACTATTTTCTGCATAGTGAACAATTCAGAGAGAATCAGCTCAGAGAGTCATAAAGCAATCCCAGAGGAAGTGCTATCCATCCGTTCTAGTTTGGAAGTAATTGGTTTTGATCAATCTTACTGAAGTCTCAAAGTTTCTTAGTCAATAACTCATTGATGGTACTTCTGTGGATTTCTCTACATTATTTCTCAAATACATAGCAGATTCTTAGGTAACAGTCCCATTTAAAGGGCCTGGATTTTCTCAGTCTGTGGTATGGGCAGACTTGATGCTATATTATGACATAATAAACATGAAAGAACCCAAAGGTTGTGTGTGTGAATAATCAGCATATAAAGCAGATGAACAGAATCCAGATATAATCATTTGAGAACATCAAGTTTTGCTTGAGGAACAAGGAGCCATATGGTAAAGAAGGTTTAAGTAAATGTTTACTTTGTTTTAGAATTTATAGGGTCAATTAAAACCTTCTACACAATTCCTAGAGTCAACTATATAATAAAGTCCCAGCAGAACCAATTACTTTTTCTACCAAGAAATATCATTTCCAAGTACATATTTCTCTATAGTTATTTTCAAGTGATTATTAAGAAATACATACAATTTGTCCTGAGCAAATATAGTATGCAGAGGTATTTTTCACTCCCCTTAAAAGTCTGGGCAGTTTGTAAAAAAAAAAATGTAATTTTTAAAAATTGATAATAATTTTTCTTAGGCAACAGCAAAGAGAGAAGATCCATTTAGCACATCTACTGCCTGGCTTAGTGATTCATACGTAGCTTTGGGAATCCTTGGATTTTTCCTGTTTGTACTCTTGGGAATCACTTCCTTGCCATCCGTTAGCAACACGGTCAACTGGAGAGAGTTCCGATTTGTCCAGGTAATGACTTCAAGATATAATCTACTTTATATTGCAAAATAAGTCTGGCTTTACAAATATTTTCATTTTTCTCTCATACAATGTACAGATTTTCATTATGCTCCTTCACTTCCACCGCAGTGTCACAAAAATAGCAAGTGAAACACGTTCAAGTCCAAAAATGCTAAACTCTGGTACCAAAAGGCATTGCATAATAGTTTCATTTCCTAGCTGGGCATCACATGCCAAGACTGCTGACTACTCCTAGAGCCACAGGTGTGAGTATAGAGTGAAGAGCACCAATAACTATTAAACTTTGTGTGTAGGGATATGCTAGGCACAAGGTGAAGAGAAACCCAAAGACAAAATTTCTACTTCTGATAGCTGCCTTCTAATAAGGACATATTGATACAAAAAAGGCATATATTAAACTCAACTTTAAAACCACCGAAGCAAGGTTTGTCAGACTGTCATACCAGACTCAGTGCGGGTCTATACAAGGGAGAATTGGTTTTGCCCACATACCAACCACCAGACACCTCACTAAAAGCAGTTAGTTACTATTCTTATAGACCAGTAGTCCTCAAAGTGTGCTACCTAGAACCTCAGCATCACCTGGGATCTTATTAGAGACACAAGTCCCCAGGCTCCATGCAGACCAAATGGATCAGAAACTCTAGAGGTGTGGCCCAGCAATGTGTTTTAACAAGCCTTCCAAATTATTCTGATGCATGCTTATTGTGAATCAGTATAATAGAAAAGACCATTAGTAACTGGAATTGGATTTGAATTTTATAAAACTATTTGAATTTCTGAAAGTCTTGCAGTTTCTCCCAGAGAACAAATGCAGTCAACATTTTCTCATGTTAACACCTTTAGTCAAGGCTATTAAGACAGAAATAAACATTGAGCTTTAGAATTTAGGCCAAAACAAACAAACAAAAGTAAAGTTTGCTAATTGTTCTTTACTGCAATAGAAATTAGCTAGCATCTGCTTTTAGTCTGTAACATAAACTAATGTGGTGCTTCTTAAGGACATACTGTCTTAGCATCTCTGGCCTCCAGAAAAGTTGATCAAGGAAAGAGTTTCACCACTGGGGAAGAAGCCACAGTATATTACTTATTCTAACTCAAAAAAGTTTACTTCTGGAAAACTTTCCCATCTAGCCAGGTTAAGATGAAACCACCACTTAATCCCTTCACCTATTTCGCCCATCCCAGGAATGAAAAGTACAGGGAATATAGTCAATAATATTGTAATAAAATAGTATGGTAACAGCTGGTCCTACACTTGTCATGGTGAGCAGTACAAAACATATGGAATTGTCAAATCAATACATTGTACACCTGAAACTAATATGACATTGTATGCCAACTATACTTCAAGAATAAAATTTTTTTTAAAAAGGATGAAACCACCATATCATTTATAAGCACAATATTTTTTAAATGAAATATTTATCAACCTGAAGGAGGGTTAATGTTTTCTCCAGTACTTAGCAGAGTGTTCTAAATATTACAGACGTCAAAGGTTTGTGGTTGGTAATAAATACCCTGCATTGGCTTAGAGTGTTTCATTTTAAAATATAAATATAGTGTTAATGTACATATTCTTTTCTTGCTTATCCAGTCCAAACTGGGTTATTTGACCCTGATCTTATGCACAGCCCACACCATGGTGTATGGTGGCAAGAGATTCCTCAGTCCTTCGAGTCTCATATGGTACCTTCCTTCAGCCTACGTGATAGCACTCATCATTCCCTGCATCGTGCTGGTGATCAAGTTCGTCCTCGTCCTGCCATGTATAGACAAGACCCTTACACGGATCCGCCAGGGCTGGGAGAGGAATGCGAAACCGACATTGAATGGAGAAAGATATTTAAAGCAAAGTTCAGTCCACCTGGACTCTGAACTGTAGTAGTGTATATTTAGAGAAGACTACGTAATGGGAACAGTTAAGAAGCCATTTTTCTCCCACCATGACCTGAAGTTTGTTAACAGAGAAGGAGCTGTTGCCTGACTTTAAGAACTTGACAGATAGGAATAGAACACCAGTAAATCTCAGGTTAGTGATGAATCTGTGTAGGTCCCTGCCTCTCTTTTTCCCAGAGGCAGCAGGGCTGAGGTCATGGTTATCTTTGTGGTTTCACACTAAAAAGTTGTTTTGTCATGGGCAACGTGCATGACCTAATGTCTTGCAAAATCCAGGGGAAGTACAGCAACTTCCTTCTCTGGGTCAAGGGGCTGAGTGGAATGAAAAAGAAAACAGTAAGATGGTGGCCACTGATAAAGGCTTTCTGAGGTATGTCTGAAAAGGAGGACTAATGAAGTGAAAGGAATGAGAATTTTTCTTATTGTTCTTTGCAAGTGAAGGTGGTCAAAAATATTGCCATAGTGAATTCTGTAGTTAAATGTGCTCTTTGATTTTGCTTTTGCCAACATGGATGTGTACTGTGGAGAACCATTTTATAACACAACAAATAATTTCCCAATTGATTGGAAGTAACCATGGGTTGGATATATGCAGGTCTATTACTGTTGTCGTAAGATCCTTCCTTTACAAGGAATAAGTACAGGGAAGATTGAGTTACAATTGAGAGATATCCACTTGGATTTTCTCAGTGTACAACAAGCAAGGAAGGGTTGATAAAACCCTTGCACAAAAAGTTCACATAAACCAGAATTTTAGACAGCAAGCTACATAAATTTTGTAAAGCTGCACTATACTAGGTATGTATGATTTAGATATTGTGGTATGCTTTGTGAATACTATATTCCAAATATTGGTCAATACTAATCATCTATGAAATGAATTTCTAGTATAAAAAAAGTGTCTTCTCTAATTCTCAAGGCTTATATAATTTTAAGCAGTGACATTAAATGAGTAATGAAAGTATAATTTTGACAAATGCATAGATGAGAGAGAATTATGTAAAATCTTAGGGTAGGGAGGCATGAACAGTAGCTGAAATATAAGACTTGGTTCTTTCTCAAATCTTTGTTGTAATGCAGATGGTTTGCTCTATTTTTCCTGTGCTGATAATACCATTTCCAAGATGACTTTCCACAGGATTAGCCTTCCTGGCTCATGCATGAAGCTGAAAGGGGCCTTAGGCACCCACTTCCCACAAAATGAAATAACCCAAAGGCTTTGGGTTTGACATTTTTCTGCCTACTCCATTCTTTCTGTTTTAACTTTTATTATCATATATTCTACATGATGCAAAATGATTAAAATATATTAAAATATCACCCACCATCCAGGAGATTTTTCTATGAAACTTTTTGAAAATAGTTTTATCTATACTGTATATTCAACTTCACATCCTCCCTTTTTCACTTAATATATCAGTGGTTTTGTTCTCTTACTTACATGGTATATGTATATTATTAATGGCTGCATTAATATTACATCAAATGGGCACTTATTTAACCAATGCGCTAATTAAACACATAGGTTATATCTGTTTTTTACTAAAATAACATTTCAGAATACCTTAGCACTTATAACTTTTTTCCATACTTTAAATTATTTCCTTGGAATACTTGCCAAGAATTGGGATTATGAAATTAAAGAACTTTTTTAATGCTTATTTATTTTTGAGAGAGAGACAGACAGACAGAGCATGAGTAGGATAGGGCAGAGAGAGAGACAGAGGCAGAATCCTAAGCAGGCTCCAGGCTCTGAGCTGTCAGCACAGAGCACAGTGCAGGGCTGGAACCCACAAACCACTAGATCATGACCTGAGATGAAGTCAGATACTTAACTAACTAAGCCACCCAAGAGCCCCAGATTTTATTTTTTATATCAGTTTGTGTTCCCTGAGAAGGCACACAGAATGCATGCTCCATTAATTTATCTTTGATTCACTCAAGCAAGGTTACAAAAAACCTGGAAAACTGAGCAGAGCTGAGGTGTGTGGCACTGACCCTAGAGCATCAATGGGAAAGACAGAGAAAATGTCATTACTCATCTACTCTGTTTTGTGCAAAACAACTGAGTGTTCTAGGGTTGGAGCCTGCTCTTTGTCTAGAGAATGGTTGCTTCAAAATTAAATACTATCCAGGCTGATATAAAGAAAACCTCTGGGGTTAATCATGCTTTTTGGTATGTTTTTACTTGATCATAGTTCATCACTAAAAATAGAAAATGATACAAGTTGGGGGGGGGGGGGAAGCTGCCTAGAGTAAAACTCTACTTTTATAACCTAGTAAAAATGTTCTACCTATGTAGTTAATAAAAGCCATCCATGAAGCCAGAAGTTAAAGAACACATCCAGTGGTTTTGGTGTAACAGTGTGTTGCTAGGCCTGACCCTCAGCTTCAACTACAAGAGTCCCCAGCCCCACTGGTGGACCAGAGAAGCCAATTTCCTCCTTTCATCCCTCTCAACATCCCTTTTCCCCAACCATCAAACCAACTTGGCCATCCTAACACAGCTGACTCCTCCAGTTCACCTAGGGTTGGAAAGAATGAGTTTGGAGCAGACGAAAGTAGCAAACTATATTCCTTTTAACAGGTCCAGACCGTTTTACATAAAAAAGTTAGACTAAACTTGACTGTATTCTAGGAAAATTTTTATTGAACTCATAAACATTTTGTTTTTGTATGTCTGCCCCATGTTAAGGGATGACTGCTTTTGTAAATTTGTACTCATTAAATGTCATTTTAAAAATACATTCCAGGTTTGTTTAATTCTGGTTTTGACTCATTAGCATTTCAAAAGGAAAAAAAAGGCAAGAAAAGGTTGGAAGGATTTAAATCACAGTAGTTCTGGCACCTGGAAGTAAAAATACCTCCTTTCAGGCATAAGGAAAAGGAGAGGCAGGACATGGGCTTTAAAGCGCATTAACAGATTTGCAGCTTTGTGCAATATATGCTTGAGCTCATCAGTGGGTGCGCTGCAATACCCTATGCATTTCAATTTTACCCTCAGAGAGGCGAGAGCATCAGCTGGCCAAACAGGGGTAGGAGTATATTGTCCCACACCAGATTTCAGTTAGAAGTAGAAAACAAAATGCCTTTCTTCCTCCAGGTAGATGCCACCATGGCGGGGCTAATGACTTCACCAGTGGACCGACCTCAGGTTGGAGTTCAGCCTGCAGACCGGATATTAAATGCCCTGCACAAGTGGACAGCTGCAGGCCTGATGGGTGTAACCATTCTTTCAAAAGCAAAAGAAAAACTGGGAAATAGAGGGCTAGCAACCTGGAGTAGGCTAGAAGCAAAGAGAAAAGCCCCCACTGAAAAGCTACTTCAATTAGATATTACATTAAAAGCTTTTCCTGCATTGATTGTTCAGAGACCACAAAAGAGCCATGATAATGATAAAAGTGTGTAATGAATTTTACCTCTAGGAACCCAAAAGATTCTGGACCTTCTCCCCCAAATCAAGGTGGAATGACAGTTAAGGTGCAGCCCACAGAGCTTGCAGGTTTTATTCTCTATCCCCATAACCATCATCCACACCACCCACCTATTACACGTTAACACACCAAACATATCCTTGCATGATCCTACTCCAATTCTCTATAATGAGTAAGAATTACAACGTAGAAAAATCCTCTACTCTTCTAAAGATTTGTTCAGTAGAATTTAGGAAAAGAGAGTTTTCATTACTCTTCTATGCACTGCCTTTCCTCAAGCTCAAGCCGAAGCCCTGAAAGTTCCGGGCCAAGATGGCAACCTGGGAGGCCCCTGAACTCACCCCCTCCCTCAGACACAACAAATCTGTAGCTGCACACATTGCAATTCCCTCTGACAGCCCCTGAACTCATAGATAAGAGGAAATAAGAAGAAGACTACAGTGAGAAGGAGCAGGATCAAGGGTGAAAGGGAAAGGATTGGGGGTTAGAGAAAAGGGGACTGTGGCTGAGCAGGACAGTGAACCCCTGCCCTAGCCCAAAAGAGAAGCATCCATGTTTCCGGCCACAAGGGAATCCTGTAAGGCTTTTAATAATGCTTGTTGCCTAATTCTATGGGCAAAGCCTATGCTAAACACTTCACATGCATTATCTTACTTAATCCTCATGCCAATTCTCAGAAGTACTCATATTATCCCCAATTCTCAGAAGCAAAAAATGAGGTTTAAAAATATTGAGTGCCTTGCCTGATAGGAGGCAGAGCTGGAATTCGAACTGGAGGCAATGTGCCTCCAAGGCCACTCCCTTTTAACACCACAGTATAATGGAGGACACTCATGCCATCCTCCAAAACATTCCTTCAAACGCATATATTAGGCTGGATGGACTGAACCACTGACAACTCTTTTTCGAAATATTATTTAAAGAGGGGGCTCATTAGTACTTTCAATATCCCTGATTGCCCATCTTCAACACTCCACATTTGCCTAGTGTTGATTTTAGTACACCCTATGAGATTGTAGTGACTGCCATGGCAGTTTCAACACTGAGTTCAACTTTGTTGCAAGTGCCATGAAAATCTTCCTGCTTTGTTGCAAGTGCCATGAAAATCTTCCCACTCCAGTCTGATGACAAGCTAGCATAAGCCTCAGAGAGAGAGCTTGGTTCACCTGGAGGCAGGCAAAACCCCTGACCTGAGGACTCAGAAGAGTAGCCAAGAACAGCTGAGCTCTACTCCGGAAGCTCAAACTCAAATGTGTTCTTTCTCTCTGGTTTCACCTCAGTGCTTGATGCAGTGAATGAACTTATTTGTTCTTGAGGTCCAGTGACTCACCTAGGAAATCTCTTAACATTGTTCACTTAGTATTTTAATGCCAGTTGAGAAACTTCAGTGCTTAAAAAAAAAAAAAAAAAAAAAAAAAAGATTCCGTACCATTACCTAGTTGCCAGTTTCCCAGTTCTGTAAATTACGAACAGTCACTGGATGAAACTCACAATACACCAAAGACTACCAGAACAGGATCAACTAGAACTAAACTTTCCCCCATAATTTTTATGTTTATTTATTTATTTTTGAGAGAGAGAGAGAGAGAACACAAGCAGGGGAGGGGCAGAGAGAAAGACACAGAACATGAAGCAGGCTCCAGGCTCTGCACTATCAGCACAGAGCCCAATGTGAGGCTAGAACCAGTGAACCGTGAGATCATGGCCTGAGCCAAAGTCGGATGCTTCACCAAGTGAGCCACGGAGGCGCCCCTCCCCTATAATTTTTAGACAGTCAACAGGTTTTCAGGAACACAATCAGCATATTAGTTCCATTTTTACTAACCCTGTCTCTTGTTAGAAACAGAAGAAAATGAAACAACTAGAGAAAGCAAATAAAATACAAAACATACAGAAAGAGTAAAGACTCCTTAAAAAATTTTAAAACGAAGAAAAAGAATGACAGAGTGACTGCTCAAATTCCATTCAGACAGAGTGGGAGAATCTATTGAAATGGAAGAGTTCTGCCAGAATCTGAAGCTGGCTCCAGGCTCCAACCTGTCAGCACAGAGCCCAACGTGGGGCTCAAACTCACCGACACTGAGATCATACACCCTGAGCCGAAGTCGGAGGCTTAACTGACTGAGCTATCCAGGTGCCCATAACGAAAATTTTTCTAGTTGTACTTCCACCCATTGTTCTTAGGACCATCATTTAAAGTTAGGGCCTCTCCAACTATCTGAGGTAAAGGCCAGATTTTTTGTTTTTGTTTTCTGCCAGTTTACCACAGACTCTGTGTGTGTGTGTGTGTGTGTGTGTGTGTGTGTGTGTGTGTGTGTGTTTGTGTACACAAAATCACATGCTTACATGTTGTGGCAACATCATATTGCTATAAAAATTTCTAAAGTTTTAAGCTCAAATTCCGAATTTATCAGATGGCTAACAACCAGGCCACAAACCAGCGCCATCTGCAGACCACACTTAGAATAGCACTCAAAGATAGGACTAACAACATGGTTAGGCTTGGGTTCCTCCAGAAGCTGACACTGAGGCAAGGATTCCATTACACACAGTTTACTTTGGAAATGAAATCATTAAGTATAGGAATAGAGTAAGAAAGTAGAGCAGAGAAGGAATAAAGTGTGAATTTTCAAGCTGGTTTCCATTGTGGGCCCAACTCCCCTGGGAAACTCTGGAAGACAGTGTTAAATGTACCTGAGATTTATCCCTATTGAGGGGAAGGAAAGATGGAGGTTTTATGCACCAAATCTGTTTGTTATTGGATAAAAGAAGCTTCTAGGGCATTAACTTTTGGCTCTCCTGACTTTTGCTATATACTCTCACCCCATTTGCCAACGTGGCCGGAAAAAAGCCTGCAGGCAAAGCATTACAGGTGTTCATACAAGCAGCTTTCAGTTTGCAGAGGTGAATGCCAAAAGGATGAGGTATAGAAACAACAACCACTACATAATCCAGTACAAAACTGTGCAAAGGGTATGAACAGAGAGTTTACATGGGAAAAAGTATCTCCAACATATGAAAGGATATTCACCTACATTCATAAAGAGATGCATGAAAACTGAAACTACATTAAGATGCCATTTCTCGGGGCGCCTGGGTGGCGCAGTCGGTTAAGCGTCCGACTTCAGCCAGGTCACGATCTCGCGGTCCGGGAGTTCGAGCCCCGCGTCGGGCTCTGGGCTGACAGCTTGGAGCCTGGAGCCTGTTTCCGATTCTGTGTCTCCCTCTCTCTCTGCCCCTCCCCCGTTCATGCTCTGTCTCTCTCTGTCCCAAAAATAAATAAACGTTGAAAAAAAAAAAATTAAAAAAATAAAAGATGCCATTTCTCACCTAATAGGTGGGCAAAAATCCAAAAGTTTGAGCACACTCTGTGTGGGTGAGGCTGTGAAGACACGTATTTGCATACATTGCTCTTGAATGTGCAAACTGAGACCACCCTAATAGATAGCAATAAGGCAGTATCTTTGGATACTAAAAATGCATAGTTAAGTTTGGGCCCAGAGGCCCCACTCCCAAGAATTTATCCTATAAATATCTCTGCAAGATTTTGAGGTGAAAAAATAGGCATTGCTGCTCATTTTTCTTGTTTTTTCATGAATGGCAACATCATACAAACAGAAACTGGGCAAGAACTCAAGCAATGATCTTTGGAACTGGTTATGTTACCTGTGGTGCTTTCACAGATGGAATTCTATACAACTATTTAAAACAAATGAGGCTCCCTGGGTGGCTCAGTTGGGTGAGTGTCAGACTCATGATTTCAGCTTAGGTCATGATCTCACAGTTCATTAGATCAAGTCCCGTGTCAGGCTCTGTACTGACAGTGCAGAGCCTGCTTCGGATTCTTCTCTCTCTCTCTCTCTCTGTCTCTCTGTCTCTCTCTCCCTCTCTCTCTCTGTTCCTCCTCTGCTAGCTTTCTCACTCTCTCTAAAATAAATAAATAATTTTTTTTAATGAGGCACCTTCTTTATACATATATGGAAAGATCTCCAAAATATATTACTAAGTAAAAAAATTCAAAGTGCAAAATAACATGCATAGTTTGATTCCTTTTTTTATATGTGTATTTGCTTGTAATTGCCTGAGGAAACACTGTGGAAGGATTCAAAAGAAATGAATAAAAAAATCATACCTAAACAGGATGGGGAAACAGAGTAGAAACAGAAGTAGATGCATTGATACCTTTTCTATTGTTTTGATTTTTTAATTATATGAGCAGTTTACCTAGTTTTTTTAAATATATGTAATTTAAAAAATAATTCATTGCATGTTTCTGCTAAGTCTTCTCTTGTTTAGGCTAAACCTCTCGAGCAGTGTCAGTATTTCCTCTTATATAATAATTTAAAAATCTTTCATTACTCCACTCTCTCTTCTTTAGACCTTGTGCAAACATTTCAGTGTTCCTTTCCTAACACAGTTGCCTGAACCAAAAATAGAATTCTAGGTGACATTTAGCCAGGTTACAGGACAATATGATTGGTGCTTCCCTTATTCTGGATCATTAATGTAGGTCTCTATTAATGTAGGTATTAGGTGCATTAGGTGGTTGTTGTGGCGTTTTTGAAAGTCACATAATATCAGGACTGCATGACATAATATACCTAAATTCATTCCACACTCTGCCCCAGTAGCCCCATCTCAGCCCCTTCCACCACCACCCCATCCAACACTGATTGCCACAGATATTTTTACACTTAAGTGTAAGGCAAAAACAAATAAGCACTCTGTACTATCTTCACCATAAATCTGTAAATCGAAAACTGTTCTAAAATAAAAGGCTTATTAAAAAAAAAAACAATCCACCCTATCATTATTAAAGTTTATTTTGTAGAAAATAACCTATCCCTCAGGCCTGAAAGATTATTTTAAATATTAATTGCATTTTCCAACATGTGTGCTGTCCACACATTTCCTAAATATAGCTTCCGTGTCTTTATTTTAGTTTTTGATAACAAATCTAGAAAATATTTTATCCATAACCTCCAACTTCAAGTGCAATATTTCGTAGGCTAGATGAAGCCTAGAGATTATCTAATCTAATAAACTCATTTCCCAGATGTGGAAACTGAAGTCCAAGGGGGTGAAGTAATTTCTGCAAGGTCACACAGCTACATCGTAACAAAGCAGAATTAGACCACAGATGAACTGATTCCCAGGCTAGGAGTTTTTCTGGTCCTTTTGGAAGATGATTCAGTTGAAAACAAATTGGCTGGAGATCAAAATCAAAATGGTCAAAAGGACAGACTGATCAGAAACAGGTACATCCAGTCACCAATTTTGGACTTTTCAGTCAGTGAGGAGTACCTCACATTTGGGAAGATAAAAAATAAGACTAAAATAACAGCACTATCTAATGGTGCTGTTTAGATTTAGATTGCCTACAATTATTGGAATGGTAAATAATGAAAAATGATATTTTAACTTCTTTCACATTCTCTAATTAAAATAATATTTAGATTCTTAGACATTTTAGGAATATACAGCAACAAAAGTTGTAGATTATTGATCTCTGTTGGAATCTTTGCCCCATATGGGAAGAAGACTTTGTCAAACTGCTTTAATATAGAAAAAAATTTACGTTAAAAGTGGTTTTTAAAACTGGCTAAATGTATCAGGCAGACATCAGCCGCAGCCATAGAGATGACCCACTCCCATGGCCCTTCAAGAGAACCTGCTGATTGACAGGAATGCAGCACCTCATTCACTCAATCCACACTCCACATTGAACCTGGGCTGCTCCTGGCCAACAAACTGTGCGTGACAGGGGGACTGGAACCAATCAATTACCGACCGCTTCACGCAAGATTCTCTAACGGGCACATTTTGTTTGAGTATTTCCCATTGCCCCGCCAAGAGTTTTTCACACCTGCACCAGGATCTGAATCCCTTCCTACCCCATCGTTCTCTCACTTCCCTCTTTCACAGGTGTAAGACCTGCACTGCGGTATGAAGGCTCCCTTCCGCCTTATCCATCATGGCATTTCCTCCAATGTATCTCTTGTTCTACCTTGCTGTCTGCTTCTTGGAGGATCTGACAAGTATTGGTGGCCGAAAAGTCACAAAAAAAAAAAATTATTTTTTATTATAATATATCTACAAAAATCTTCACACTTATTGCATCTTTTGTTGAAATACACCCTTTAGCAATTAGCTTCACTGACTTGAATACTAAGACAAGACGGGCATAAATAAGCAAAGATGTGCATTAACAGTGTGTCGGGACAGTGCTACTAGAAGTGGTAACTTATGTGGATCCTGAGAAACTTAACAGAAACCCATGGGGGAGGGGAAGAAAAAAAAAAAAAAGAGGTTAGAGTGGGAGAGAGCCAAAACATAAGAGACTCTTAAAACTGAGAACAAACTGAGGGTTGATGGGGGGTGGGAGGGAGGGGAGGGTGGGTGATGGGTATTGAGGAGGGCACATTTTGGGATGAGCACCGGGTGTTGTATGGAAACCAATTTGACAATAAACTTCATATGTTGAAAAAAAAAAAAAAAAAAAGAAGTGGTATCTACTTCCCAAGTTCGAATCCCATACCTGTAAAACAGAAGATAATATGTGTTCCTAAAGATTTAAAGATATAAAATATCTTTCAAAACACACAAAAGAAAAACATGTATTTCTGTTTCACCGAAAATTTTGAAACCGATGGTCTCAGAGAGCGGTAGCTTGGGCAGCAGAAGTTGAAATGGCCAAATGTGAGTGAAAAAGTATGGGTTTAGCCTCTCCTCTACCCAGAGACTGAGGTGGCCAGGGGAATGAGGGTTGTGGAATGAAGCATCCAAGTGATGACAGCCGCCTTACGGAGTCTTAGTAAGACGCAAAGGTTTTAGTAAGAATCTTCACACGATGTAGTGAAGTGCTCTAAGAGTTATCTCTAAGGACACTCAAAGCGAAGAGCCTAAATCAAGCCAACGCTCAACAGCAGTAGCACATAGCCAGAGGAGCCAGAACACAGATGCCAACGGCTGTGTGGACAGGACCAGACCCCACCCCATCTTCTAGCCACAAGCAATCCCTGGCTCCTGCTTTGATAAAAAAGTAAAAGAGCATAAGACACAAAGAGTTCCTCAAATTGAATCTGGCTAGTTGAGTGGTAGCTCCAAAGAGTTGTTCTGATTTAGAAAATTAAGAATTGTAGCATTCCTTATACCCAGGAGTTATGCATCAAAAGTTACAGAAGGATAGAAAATGAAAATTGATGGATGTCAAATTGATGGATGGAAATGGGAGAGAAGAGCAAAAAGTGAGAAATAAAAACTAAATTAAAAAGAACACACAGGGGCACCTGCGTGGCTCAGTGGGTTAAGCGTCCAGCTTCAGCTCAGGTCATGATCTCACAGCTTGTGGGTTTAAGCCCCACATCGAGCTCTATGCTGATAACTCAGAGCCTGGAGCCTGCTTCAGACTCTGTGTCTCCCTCTCTCTCTGTCCCTCTCCTGCTTGTACTTTCTCTCTCAAAAATAAACACTAAAAAAAAAAAAAAAAAAAAAAAAAGAACCCACAAATAGATGCCATGAATGCATAGAGAGGGAAAAGTGAAGGAAGGAACGCAAACAAAGTTGTTGTTGTTCATGTTACTGTTGTTGTTTTTAAGATTTAGGAGAAAATATGACAGAAAAAAATAGGATAAAATAGGCAGAGAGGGAAAGGATTAGGACCTAACAGCGCTGGGTGGGGAAAGACATATTTTGGAACAATGCTGGGAGTGTCTGACCACAGCAAACACTTTCAGGTGACTCCCCTTCAGGTTTCCTTCAGGAATTTGACAAAAGATCTGACTAAAAATAAGTAGACCATAAAACCTATCACCCACAAGGAACTGGTGTGGCCACAGACCACCCCTCATACAATGGAAACGAGCTAATCAGAAATGGACAACCCAGCACCTACAGTTATCCAGCCAATAAAGATAAAACCTGAGAAGGAATGAGGGGAAAGGGAGGGGTGGGGGTGGGGGCGACCAGTACCTTATAAAACAAGGACCCTTGCCTATTGTCAGGGTTCCCTCTCTGTAAAGAGAGCTCTCCTACTATTCTTCCTTTTTAATCTTACATTCTTTTTTTTTTTTTAATTTTTTCTAATGTTTATTTTTTACACAGAGAGAGAGAGACAGAGCATGAGCGGGGGAGGGGGAGAGAGAGAGGGAGACACAGAATCAGAAGCAGGCTCCAGGCTCTGAGCTGTCAGCACAGAGCCCAGCGTGGGGCTCGAACTCACAGACCGCGAGATCATGACCTGAGCCTAAGTTGGACGCTCAACTGACTGAGCCACCCAGGCGCCCCTAATTTTATATTCTAATAAACTTTTGCCTGCTGTTCATTTTGTGTCCACCTCTTGAGACAATGAATCCTGGGTATTGTGGTAAAAATCTTGCAACAAAAGTACTAGAAATAGCCAGAAAATAAAAGAGAGCTAATACAAATGTATTTGGAGAACTGTAAGATAACATCTAAGAAATGGGACAAATAAAACATTTAAAACCATAACTTGAGAAGTTTTCTAAAAAAAAAAAAGAAAAAGAAAAAGAAAAAAAAGGTTTCCTGAATTAAAAAGTGTTGGATCTATATATGTATCAAGGAGAAATGCTGCGTGATCAGGTCATGATCTTGCGGTTAGTGGGTTCAAGCGATGTGTCACGTTCAGTGCTGACAGCTCAGAGCCTGGAGCCTGGCAGATTCTGTGTCCCCCTCTCTCTCTCTGCCCCTCCCCACTCATGCTCTGTCTCTGTCTCTGTCTCTCTCTCTCTCTCAAAATAAAAATTTTAAATAAAAAGGAAAAATGCTATATTAACCTATAAATGATATATTTTATTAGACATACCTTAGTAAAATTATTGAATTTCAAATATAAGGAAAAAATTCTTTAGGTAGTCATGAACAATGAAAATCAGATTGGCACCCATTTTCCAAGCAGCAATATTTTGTGGTAGAAAACACTGGCGCAATGTCTTGAAGATACTCAATGAAAGAAAATAAGGAACTAAGGATTTACATCTAGTTAAATTGTTCCTCAAACGTAAAGGCCACAGATGAAGAGATGTAAAGGCTCTTTCTGAAGAAGGTACTAGGGAAGGATCCAAGCAAGTGGACGGCAGAAGGTCCAGCATAAAGCTGACAGGTAAGCACTGAACATACTCAACTGTGGAACAAAGACCAAAAGACAGGGGTAAGGCTGACCAAGTAGTATGTACCTTCCAAAATGTCCTGACAATGTGTAAATAATCCATACAGAGAGCAAAAATGCGAGGGGAAAGAAAAGCATACAAGGAAAGGAGAGCAGATATAAGGTATGAACCTTCCAGCGATACCTCTTAAGATACCCAATGAAAGAAAATGTGAGCTAAGGATATCTCCTGAAGGTGATAAGCCTTGTCATAGTAGTTTAATTGTCCTTAAGAATATACAGACTCAAATTAGATAAAACTATCACGTTCTGTCTTTTTAATACAAAAGATAAAAATAAGACAAAAAATAAAATTGAACAGTAGGGGAGAGGAAGAACAGAGGAGAGGTAGCAGTAATAAGCGATTTTAAGTCCTGGTTCTCATAGGAAGTCAGGATCTAAACAGAGAGAAGATTAAGGGCATTAGCAGAAAAGTAATAATTAGAATAAAAATGAAAAGTACTCCTAATTATCATCAGATATTAAGACATATTGTACAGTCACTATAATTAAAACAGTGTGTGGTAGAGGGGCACCTGGGTGGCTGAGTCAGTTAAGCGTCCATCTCGATTTCGGCTCAGGTCATGATCCCATGGTTAGTGAGTTCCAGCCCTGCATGGGGCTCTGTGCTCACAGCATGGAGTCTTCTTGGGATTCTCTTTCCCTCTCTCTCTCTACCCTTCCCCTTCTCTCTCAAAAATAAATTAATTAATTAAAAAAAAACACTGCTCATTTTGTGTCCACCTCTTGAGACAACGAATCCTGGGTATTGTGGTAAAAATCCTGCAACAAAAGTACTAGAAATAGCCAGAAAATAAAAGAGAGCTAATACAAATGCATTTGGAGAACTGTAAGATAACATCTAAGAAATGGAACAAATAAAACATTTAAAACCATAACTCGAGAAGTTTTCTGAAAAAAAAAAAGAAAAAGAAAAAGAAAAAAAAAGGTTTCCTGAATTTAAAAAGTGTTAGTACAAATAGAACAAAAAAGAAAGTATGTAATAGACTCAAGTGTATATGGAAATCCAGTATCTGATAAAGGTGGCATCTCAAATTACTGAAGAAAAAGATGAACTATAATAAATAGTGTTAGGACAACTAGACATCAATTAGGAAAATAAAATTAAGTCAGATGAATACTTAATACCACGATAAATTCCAGATAAACCAAAGTTTAAATGTTATGAACTGAAAAACGTACTAAAAGAAAACATGGGAGAATTGCCTTATCACCTGAGCAGAGGAAAACCTTACTAATTCAAAATCTAGAAGCACTGAGATAAAACATTGAGATATCCAATCATGATCACATTTCCTTAAACTATTGGCATTGACACAACACAAGCTCAAAGCTAAAGGTAAAAGACAAATGGTAAACTGAGAAAATATATTTGCATGTAAGTGGCTAATATGCTTAATATATTAAGAGTTCTTACTGAGAAGAAACTAACAACCTGATAGAAAAGCAGCAAAACATATCAGCCGCCATTCCCAAAGGAAGAAATGAAGATGGTGCCTAAATATATGAAAAGATGCCCAAACTTACTCTTATTCAGGAAATGCAAATGAAAACTACAATGAGTTTTCATACAATTTCTCATCTATCAGACTGGCAAACATCCCAAAGTCTGACAACGTACTCTATTGGCAAGGTTCTGGCAAACAGCTGATGAGAATACAAAATGGTACAACTCCCAGGGAATGGAATTTGACAAGATCTTAAAAAAAAAAATGCTACCAATCTATCTAGAAATTTCACTTCTAGGAATCTACCTCCAAAACATTCCAGCAAAAATAAAAAATGACTTATATGAAGAAAATAAAAAATGACTTATGTGACTAATATAACTCTGTATGTTAACTAACTGGAATCAAATTTAAAACTTAAAAAAATGACTTGTATGAAAAGTATATTTTTTCAATGGCAAGATATGGAACAGTATACATAGTAGGATAACATTTGGATTAAAAAAAGGAGATTATTAATATATATGTAATTTTGTTATATTTGCAAAAAGAGAAACTAATAAAAATGGTTATCACTAGAACAGTGATTCTCACATATTACATAGCATTCACCTGCACAGACTGACTCCCAAGGTTTCTGATTTAGAAGTTCGGAGATGGGGCCCAAGAATTTGTATTTTTTTTTCAACGTTTATTTATTTTGGGGACAGGGAGAGACAGAGCATGAACGGGCGAAGGGCAGAGAGAGAGGGAGACACAGAATCGGAAACAGGCTCCAGGTCTGAGCCATCAGCCCAGAGCCCGACATGGGGCTCGAACTCACGGACCGTGAGATCATGACCTGGCTGAAGTCGGACGCTTAACCGACTGCGCCACCCAGGAGCCCCAAGAATTTGTATTTCTAACAAGTTCTCAAGTGATGCTGAAGCAGCTGGTCTGGAGACCATACTCTGCCTCCGATTTAAAACAAATGAAAACAATCAAACCTGTCAATACATCCAAATAATGACACTGTAACACAAACAATAGATTTATTTCAAGTGGTTTTTGAGTACTTTGTAATCTTAAGTGTAATGTGTTCTAATTAAAAACAGAGCTTTAGGGGTGCCTGGGTGACTCAGTCGGTAGAGCATCCAACTCTTGATTTCGGCTCAGGTCATGATCTCACAGTTCACGAGATAAAGCCCCATGTTGGGCTCTGCATTGATGGCACAGAACCTGCATGGGATTCTCTCTCTCTTCTCTCTCTGTCCCTCCCCAACTCACTCACCTGCACGCGCTCCCTCCCTCTCTCTCAAAATAAAAATATATACATTTTTTTAAATCAATAGAGCTTCAAATAAGTCTTGAACTTAATTCAGTAACTATTAGTTTTAGTATTATTAATTTGGAACTAGTACACACACAAATGCACACATTTATGCATGAAGATAAATTAAAATAGTTCAATGTTGCTAAGAACCAAAATTATTAGTGTAAGAGAAAAGAATTTAAAGTTAAAACAGCTAAATGAAAATTCTATGCTGTTAAATTTGAATTGAATATCAATATTAAATATCAGTATTATTTCATTATTTTTCTTTTAAAAATATGTATTCCTTAGCTTTACAACTGCAAAGATCTAGAGGACAGTGACCACCCAAAAACAAGAGAGCCCCAGTGCCCAAATTCTGGTCCCTAAGCAGCATTTTCCACTAAAAGGGACCAGGGGTCTGTGACAGAATTCTGATTCTCTATGTGGGGAATAAAATGCATTAAATGAGTTTGTGGTGAGTTATGTCAGAAAGCAAGGAAGCAATCAAAGATTGATAGGACATGTCAGAAACAAATATAAACAAGCAGGAACAAATATAAGAATCCCACTGGAAAAAATATGCAAGCAATGAAAAAAAATAGTAACTGAAATTAATTAATTAGAATTCATGAGTTCATTCCAACACTTAAAAATAAAAAACCCCAATACACACAGATACAAAAACCTAGTTGGTCACCGTTGGGTTTAGAATATTCCTTACTTTGAAAATTGGCAGAAGAAAAGAATTAGGCATTTAACCTGCCTTCTCTGCTCAACCCAATAACTAAATAGCCCTAGTCAATAAAGTAAAATTCTTCTCCACAGAAAAAATCCAGTTAATGAAAGTGAAAAAAAGAAAAAGAAAATTAGAAAATCGCCGTTTTACCTGATGAAATGATTCCAGCAACTTTCATCAGTAGATGAAATTGCTAGAGGAAAAGTTGATGGGTAATTGTATCATGTTAGCATCACATAAGTGTGATGACTAGACACTAACACTATGTACTTTCTATGAAGGAGCCAACACCACAAATGTTTGCCAATAGAGTTGAACCTGAATCTCATCAAACACTGAGCATTCAGTTAACAAGAAATACAAGGGGTAGACCAACAAGTTAAATGTCACCAACAGGAAGTACAGAGACAAATCCAGAATATGAAACATTCTACAGGACAAATAACACAATTTTTTCAATAAATCAACAATACAGAGGATGTGAAACTAGATCAAGAGATTTAACCAAATGCAGAGTGTGTGGTACCTTGTGTGAACCAATCAAGTGTAAAAAGATATTTTTGAAATATTTGGAGAATTATAAATATATTAGACTTTGTGAAGAATTGCTAATTTTGTTAAGGTGATAATGGTTTCATTATTTTTTAAAGTCCATTTTAAAACAGCACATACTAATATATGTCAGAATAAAATAATACAATGTTCAGGATTTGTTTTCAAATATTTCAGCAAGGGGCACCTGGGTGGCTTAGTGAGTTAAGCATCCAACTTCAGCTCAGGTCATGATCTCATGGTTTGTGAATTCAAGCCCCACATCAGGCTCTCTGCTCTCAGCTCAGAACCTGCTTTGGCTCCTCTGTCTCCCTCTCTCTCTTCCCCTCCCCCCCACCTCAAAAATAAATAAACATTAAAAGGTAAATATTTCAGCAAAAAAGAAGAGTGGATGAAACCAGTGATGCAAAATGTTTATGGCTATTGAATCTAGCATATGGGTATTCATTATACCTTTGTTTCTATTTTTATATATTTAAAACTCCAAAATATATTTGACATAGTGGAATTGAAAAAGTGAAATTTGCCCAAAGAATTCTGTTAATTTTTTTAAAGTATTTCATGTTGGAAGGATCTAGATTACTGATAATTACTGCTTTCTCATCATTTAAGAATTTAATCTAAATCCAATGTAATAGAAAATGTCCTAGAGGGGCACCTGGGTGGTTCAGTAGGTTAAGCATCCAACTTCAGCTCAAGTCATGATCTTACAGTTCATGAGTCTGAGCCCTGCATTGGGCTCTGGGATGACAGCTCAGAGCCTGAAGCCTATTTCAGATTCTGTGTCTCCCTCTCTCTCTCTGCTCCTCCCCCACTTGCATTCTGTGTCTCTCAAAAATAAATAAACACTTAAAAAAAAAAAAAAGAAAAAAAATGTCCTTGAATAAAAGTCCAGTGGGAAACCTAGGGCCAGTCTCTGACATTAATCTTTTGAATTTGGACAGGTCATTTAATCTTTTCAGATCTTGTGATATGCAAATTTAGGAAATTAGGCCAGATGACTTTAAGTCATATTTTACCTCCAATCACCAGAAAGTAACACAAATGTACCCTTTCGGGTAAGCAGAGGGCACAGAATTAGGTAACCAAAAAATCATGAAAGAGCAATTAACTGGAATAACTTCCTTGAGTCCCCTATGTGAAATGAGTGGATTAGATTACATTTTTTCCAAGATGTCTCCTAGTTTTAAAATTCTATGAAATGCAATAGCTGTAGTCATAATCCAGACAAAAAAATAAAATAAAAAAATAAGAATTTTATAGCAAATCCTAGTTGCTGATGTTAGTACTCAGTTTCAGCAAGGCTGTTGTTTCTGTACTTCATGCTTATTTACCAATAGGATAGGAAAACAAGAATTGACCAATTGGTTTCTAACTTTCTTATCTGTATATCAAAGAAAGAGCCTATTAATGATGGAGAGGGAGCAAGTTAAGTTTTCTAGTGTAGTATTGCAACATCTCAAGAGACATCTAGTGTTGCAACCCCAGATGAGCATCCTTTAACATGGTCTCTCCCAGCAAAACAAGTTAGGACTAAGACAACGATTGATACTGAGTTGGAGAGTGTAGAGTGTCAGCACTCTAAACAGAAGATAAGAATTTTAAGCAATCTTGGTAAATGATTATATCTCAAAATATTACATTTGATGAGTTGCCATAGTAGGTAAAAGGGCTGAGGGGAAGCTGTTGGCCATGACTGAGACTGATGACTCAAAGTTAAAGGAGACACTGTTCTCTGAACCCTGGGGATGAGAACATTCTCGTAAGGACTACTGCTTTCTAAGGTGGAATGGACAGTCTCAAGAGACAGTGAACTTATTGCTACCAAAGGCTGTTTCACCAGAGGCCAGCATGCATTTTATCCACTTTTTTAAGTTTATTTATTTATTTTGAGAGAGAGACAGTACAAGTTGGAGAGGGGCAGAGACAGAGAGAGAGAGAGAGAGAGAGAGAGAGAGAGAGAGAATCCCAAGCAGGCTCCACACTGCCAGTGCAGAACCTAATCTGTGGCTCGAACCCAAAAAGCCGTCAAAGTCGTCAAAGCCATGAGATCATAACCTGAGCCAAACCAAGCGTCAACGCTTAACTGACTGAGCCACCAAGGAGCCCCCTTTTTTTTTTCCACTTTTTTTTTAGTTTATTTTAGTGTGCATTTTATAAAGTGATTTCAAGCATCAAATATGTCATAATTTATAAAATGTGTAAATTTTTAAAAAGTGGAGGTGGGGCGTAAAGAAACTACTCTATCAAA
This sequence comes from Prionailurus bengalensis, assembly GCF_016509475.1. NCBI lineage: Eukaryota > Metazoa > Chordata > Mammalia > Carnivora > Felidae > Prionailurus > Prionailurus bengalensis. The sequence goes on along the minus strand of NC_057348.1, from coordinate 91,406,261 downwards.
TTTTTAAGTATGTTATGATTCTGCAACAGAAGTATAATGTAGAGATCTATACTACCAGTAATCACTGGTTCTTTTTTTTCATTTGAGAAAATTCCAACTCCCAGTTAATGGATTCCTCATTGGAAATTCTAATTTGTCTATTCTATTTATAAAATAAGGAAAATGGTTATAAATATTTGTTAAATGAATGAATAATGTGAAATTTAGGAGGGAAAAATCAATTCATGCAATCATTCAAGAAAGAGTTTTTGAAAGTCATCTATGCACCAGAAAGTGGTAAATCCCTTGTTTTCATGGAGTTTATATTCTAGCTGGAGGAATCAGTTAGCAAACGATTTTTAAAATTACATGTCAGATGAGTATTGTGCTGTACACCTGAAACTAATAACATTATATGTCAGTTACGCCTCAATAAAAAAATACATCAAGTGATAACTTTTATGAAGAAAAGTAAGTGAATAAGGACAATAGGGCAGCTATTTTCGATGGGGTTTCCAGGAAAGCATGTGTCATAAGGTAACACCTGGGCAGAAGTCTGAAGGAATTTGAGGGAGATGACCACATGGATATCTGAGGGGAAGGGCCAGGAAGATGGAAGAGCATGCACAAAGACCCTGAGGCAGGACAGTGTTTGGTGCTCAAGGAAGGACAAGGAAGCAAGTGTTGCAGGAGTAGAATGAACCTGAAGAAAAGCAGGTGGCAACAGCTCAGACAGATAACAGGGTCACTCCGCAAGCCTGGGAAGCCAGAGCAAAGACTTGGGCTCTTTTTTTTTTTAATATTTGTTTATTTTTGAAAGAGAGACAGACAGATAGACCATGAGGGGGAGGAGCAGAGAGAGAGGGAGACACAGAATCCGAAGCAGGCTCCAGGCTCTGAGCTGTCAGCACAGAGCCTGACGCGGGGCTCGAACTCACAGACTGCGAGATCATGACCTAAGCTGACATTAGACTCTTAACCGACTGAACCACCCAGGTACCCCAAGATTTGGCTCTTTAGTCTCTCTGAAAAGGAAGTCATTTAAAAGGAAGAGCGGCATGTTTCCAAAGGATCTCTCACTTTGCTAAGTGTGCAGTAGACCATGAAGGGCCAAGGGAATAGAGGAGAAATTAGAAGATAATAACCCAGGAATGAGATTATGGTTTGGACTGGAGGCGTTGCTGGGAATATCATGAGGCTTGGTCAGATGTGGGAGAAACAGGTTTGCAGGGAGGAAATTTCATTCTGAACATGTCAAATGAGAAAGGCCCATCAGTCATACAGGTGGAAATGTCAGGTGGACAGGTGGACAGACATGTCTGAGAACCAACTGGAGATGTAAACTTAGAAGCCTTTCACATACAGGTTTTTAAAGCCACGGGATTGAAGGAATCACCTGAGATGTGAGTGAGACAAAATCAGGTCTAATGACTGAGACATGGTACATCCTAACCTTAGAGTGTGGGAAGATGATGAAGATCCAGCAAAGGATATTGAGGTAGGCAGAGAATCTAAAAAGAGTGGAGACCTGGAGGCCACATGAAAAAATGTGCCCAGCAGGAGGAAGTGATGACCATGTTAAGCACTTCTGATGTGCCCAATATGATAAAGCTGATAATTGGATTTGGCAACATGGAAATCATTTGTGACCCTAAAAACCCTAACTCTGGACCTCTGAGAATATTTTACACATAGTGTGTTTAAAAAATATTTGTTGAATACATGAAAAGATATAGCTGTACACCATAATTCTGAAGTTTTATAGAATTCTGTCATTGAGCCACTTAAAAATATAAAAAGTTATTGCTCTGATTTAGCATAACAAAAGTACAAAAGAAATAAACTCTATGCAAACAGGTTGCCCAAATGCTAGAGATACGCCAGAGAAATTCTCTGCATATGATTTAAACTAAATTTTAATGCTGACTGTTGTATTTAGATGAATAATTTTTTTTCATTAAAAATAAATAAAAGCACAACTCACTAGACAGCCTGCGGGAGGAGATAGTAATGGATGTGATTAACATAAAAACAGTAGCTTCTAAAAGACAGCTACAGAAAGAAGTATCCTGCCTCCAGGGTGACCAATCAACCAGAGACCTCAGGGTAGACTTTCCAAACACTTGCTTAGAAACTGGCGTATTTTCCCAGATCTATTCCTGCGGTTTTAATTAAGCTAAAGAACATATCAGTTTTTATACTTGGTATAAGCTGTTGCATTTCCAACTGCTCTCAAGGTTTATAAATAACATGTGCATCAAGGGTAGAAGACATTGAAGTGTTATGCCTTACTTTATGTCATTTCATTCTGTGAAGAGGTTTAACACCAACACTAAGATGATGTGGGAAATAGGAGACACAGAGTACCGAGTACAAAATACTGGACCTGAAAACCTGTGATGATTTTTCTGAGATATCTTCACATTTGACAAAGTATACTAAGTACTCAGAAACTAGGAATTAATATTTCAGCACTATCGATCAACTAACAAAGTATTTGAAAAACATACTGTAGGGGATACAAAGAAATATAAGAAATGATCAACTGATAATCACCTCATTTACAACTAACCAATTGTACAGCTGACATTTGTGTCAGGAATTTGAATTTAACTAACACCTTCTGAACATCTTATATAGGCCAGAAATGAGAACAAAAATGCATTAAGACTTCCTGCTTCACGCATTTTACGAAGTAATAATTATTTGTTTCCTCACTCCAAGGTAAGAGCAGATTAGTTGAAAGTTAAGGTGAAGGGAAGTTCAACAATTAGGCAGCAAGCCCATTGTGAGGGTTAGGAAAGGCCTCTCATGATACCCTGGAGAAAGGACATGACAGCAGCATTAGGTTTTGTGATCTACAGACTTAAGAAAATAAAGGGAAATGCAATGCATAAGGAATAATTAGGTTAATTTAAATATAGACTCAGTGTTACAATTATTCATAATTACTGGGAAATTAATGTTAATTTTGTCATCTGGGACAATGATACTGTGTTTATATAGAAAATATTCTTCTCATTTAGAGATGTCATATGACATATTTGGGGGCAAAACATCATGATTTTATTAATTTAAATCACTTGAGAAAATTAAAACACAAGAAGTGAAATGCAAGGGTATCAGATACTTTTGCCTATTATAAATGTCTGCTGTGCATCTTCGATCCATAAAATTGGAGATACTTTTGTCTCTGTCTCCCCAAGCAACATATATTGATCTGAGAACCACTGTTCTGAGAATCCAGTTACAGGTCATTTGAAGATTAAATGTGTTTTTAGGCTTCTAATCACACTGAGAGAATATGTCACATATGCAGATTTTTCTCTTGTACTCAATATTAGTTGTTTTCTTTTAAGTTTTTTTAAGTTTAAGTAATCTCTACACCCAATGTGAGGCTTGAACTCACAACCCTGAGATCAAGAGTCACATGCTCTTCCAACTGAGCCAGTCAGGTGCCCCTCACTATTCACTTTTATGATGAAATATACCTCACATTAGAAAACATATTTAACTTTTACATACAACTTAAAAATATACACCTGGAATGAGTCTGAATCTATATATTAATTTGGGGGAAAATTGACTTTTTTTTATTTGGAATCTTCCTACTCTTGAACATTGTATGGGTCCCCTTTACATTTATATTTAGGTCTTGCTTTAGTATCTTCTTATAATGTTTTATAATTCTCTCTACAAAATGGTGTTACACTTCATTTGTTAAATTTATTTCTAGGTATGTTATTTTGCTGACATTGTTGGGAATAATTTTTATTTTTTAATTTTCTATTTGATGCCAACATATAAATACCAATCTACACACAGATGTAGATCTGTTCATTCATCCAATGTATTATGTTGATCTCATATCTGGGAACCAGGCTAAGCTCTACTATTATATTTAGATTCTTTTGAATTTCTACATAAATGATCATAGAATTTGTGAATCTATCTAACTCTTTCCCTTTCTGGTCTTACTGCATTGGCTAACGTCTTTAATGCAATGTTAAAAAAAAAATAAAGTGGTAGCAGCAAGAATTATTTCCTGGTTTTTAATTTCAGACAGAAATGTTTTCTAAAGTATATACAATAAGTATTTTTTTTAATCTGTTGTATTTCACTTTCTTTAGATATCCTTATAGGTTAAGGAAGTTACTATCTATATCTAGTGTTAGAGCCTGCAACATAAATTAATTAAATTATAGTGACTGTATCATTGTTCTCATAATCTTCTATACCACTATGGTGACTTACATTAATAATATTGCATTCCTGGAATACTCCAACTTGGTCAGATTGTATTATTTCTGCTATACCTTGCTAGATTTGATTTGCTAATAAAATATTTACTAATATTTTACTAGTACTGAGGGCATGCATGAAATTGGTCTAATGTTCCTTTCTCATATTATCTTTATCCAGTTTTGATTCCAAAATTATATCAGTCTCATCAAATGAGGTAGAGAATGTTTTCTTTTTATATCTATAAGTAGATGTAAGATTGGAATTTGCTGCTCCTGATATGTTTGTAGAACTTGCGGATTCGGCGGCAAGATGGCGGCTTAGGAGGACGCTGGGCTCACCTTACGTCCTGCTGATCACTTAGATTCCATCTACACCTGCCTAAATAACCCAGAAAACCGCCAGAGGATTAGCAGAACAGAGTCGCCGGAGCCAAACGCAGACAAGAGGCCCACGGAAGAGGATAGGAAGGGCGGCGAGGCGGTGCGCGCTCCACGGACTGGTGGGAGGGAGCCGGGGCGGAGGGGCGGCTCGCCGGCCAAGCAGAGCCCCCGAGTCGGGCTTGCAAAAGCGGAGGGGCCGGGCGGACTGTGTTCCGACAGCAAGCGCGACTTAGCGTCTGGGAGGTCAGAAATTAACAGCTCTGCTCGGAAAGCGGGAAGGCTGGAGGACAAAGGGAGGGAGAGCTGCTGAGCCCCCTGACAACAGAGCTCAGTTTGGTGGGGAACAAAGGCGCTCGCCAGCGCCATTTCCCCCGCCCATCCCCCAGCCGAAATCCCAAAGCGAACCGGTTCCTGCCAGGGAACTTGCTCGCTCCGCGCAAACACCCAACTCTGCGCTTAGGCGGAGCCAAACCTCCGGCAGCGGATCTGACTCCCTCCCGCTGCCACAGGGCCCCTCCTGAAGTGGATCACCTAAGGAGAAGCGATCTAAGCCTGCCCCTCCTGCCCCCGAGCACCTTGCCTACCCACCCCAGCTAATACGCCAGATCCCCAGCATCACAAGCCTGGCAGGGTGCAAGTAGCCCAGACGAGCCACACCACTCCACAGTGAATCCCGCCCCTAGGAGAGGGGAAGAGAAGGCACACACCAGTCTGACTGTGGCCCCAGCGGTGGGCTGGGGGCAGACATCAGGTCTGACTGCGGCCCCGCCCACCAACTCCAGGTATACACCACAGCACAGGGGAAGTGCCCTGCAGGTCCTCACCACGCCAGGGACTATCCAAAATGACCAAGCGGAAGAACTCCCCTCAGAAGAATCTCCAGGAAATAACAACAGCTAATGAGCTGATCAAAAAGGATTTAAATAATATAACAGAAAGTGAATTTAGAATAATAGTCATAAAATTAATCGCTGGGCTTGAAAACAGTATACAGGACAGCAGAGAATCTCTTGCTACAGAGATCAAGGGACTAAGGAACAGTCACGAGGAGCTGAAAAACGCTTTAAACGAAATGCATAACAAAATGGAAACCACCACAGCTCGGCTTGAAGAGGCAGAGGAGAGAATAGGTGAACTAGAAGATAAAGTTATGGAAAAAGAGGAAGCTGAGAAAAAGAGAGATAAAAAAATCCAGGAGTATGAGGGGAAAATTAGAGAATTAAGTGATACACTAAAAAGAAATAATATACGCATAATTGGTATCCCAGAGGAGGAAGAGAGAGGGAAAGGTGCTGAAGGGGTACTTGAAGAAATCATAGCTGAGAACTTCCCTGAACTGGGGAAGGAAAAAGGCATTGAAATCCAAGAGGCACAGAGAACTCCCTTCAGACGTAACTTGAATCGATCTTCTGCACGACATATCATAGTGAAACTGGCAAAATACAAGGATAAAGAGAAAATTCTGAAAGCAGCAAGGGGTAAACGTGCCCTCACATATAAAGGGAGACCTATAAGACTCGTGACTGATCTCTCTTTTGAAACTTGGCAGGCCAGAAAGAATTGGCACGAGATTTTCAGGGTGCTAGACAGAAAAAATATGCAGCCAAGAATCCTTTATCCAGCAAGTCTGTCATTTAGAATAGAAGGAGAGATAAAGGTCTTCCCAAACAAACAAAAACTGAAGGAATTTGTCACCACTAAACCAGCCCTACAAGAGATCCTAAGGGGGACCCTGTGAGACAAAGTCCCAGAGACATCACTATAAGCATAAAACATACAGACATCACAATGACTCTAAACCCGTATCTTTCTATAATAACACTGAATGTAAATGGATTAAATGCGCCAACCAAAAGACATAGGGTATCAGAATGGATAAAAAAACAAGACCCATCTATTTGCTGTCTACAAGAGACTCATTTTAGACCTGAGGACACCTTTAGATTGAGAGTGAGGGGATGGAGAACTATTTATCATGCGACTGGAAGCCAAAAGAAAGCTGGAGTAGCCATACTTATATCAGACAAACTAGACTTTAAATTAAAGGCTGTAACAAGAGATGAAGAAGGACATTATATAATAGTTACAGGGTCTATCCATCAGGAAGAGCTAACAATTATCAATGTCTATGCACCGAATACCGGAGCCCCCAAATATATAAAACAATTACTCATAAACATAAGCAACCTTATTGATAAGAATGTGGTAATTGCAGGGGACTTTAATACACCACTTACAGAAATGGATAGATCATCTAGACACACGGTCAATAAAGAAACAAGGGCCCTGAATGAGACATTGGATGAGATGGACTTGACAGATATATTTAGAACTCTGCATCCCAAAGCAACAGAATATACTTTCTTCTCGAGTGCACATGGAACATTCTCCAAGATAGATCATATACTGGGTCACAAAACAGCCCTTCATAAGTTTACAAGAATTGAAATTATACCATGCTTACTTTCAGACCACAATGCCATGAAGCTTGAAATCAACCACAGAAAAAAGTCTGGAAAACCTCCAAAAGCATGGAGGTTAAAGAACACCCTACTAACGAATGAGTGGGTCAACCAGGCAATTAGAGAAGAAATTAAAAAATATATGGAAACAAACGAAAATGAAAATACAACAATCCAAACGCTTTGGGACGCAGCAAAGGCAGTCCTGAGAGGAAAATACATTGCAATCCAGGCCTATCTCAAGAAACAAGAAAAATCCCAAATACAAAATCTAACAGCACACCTAAAGGAACTAGAAGCAGAACAGCAAAGGCAGCCTAAGCCCAGCAGAAGAAGAGAAATAATAAAGATCAGAGCAGAAATAAACAATATAGAAACTAAAAAAACTGTAGAGCAGATCAACGAAACCAAGAGTTGGTTTTTTGAAAAAATAAACAAAATTGACAAACCTCTAGCCAGGCTTCTCAAAAAGAAAAGGGAGATGACCCAAATAGATAAAATCATGAATGAAAATGGAATTATTACAACCAATCCCTCAGAGATACAAACAATTATCAGGGAATACTATGAAAACTTATATGCCAACAAATTGGACAACCTGGAAGAAATGGACGAATTCCTGAACACCCACACGCTTCCAAAACTCAATCAGGAGGAAATAGAAAGCTTGAACAGACCCATAACCAGCGAAGAAATTGAATCGGTTATCAAAAATCTCCCAACAAATAAGAGTCCAGGACCAGATGGCTTCCCAGGGGAGTTCTACCAGACGTTTAAAGCAGAGATAATACCTATCCTTCTCAAGCTATTCCAAGAAATAGAAAGGGAAGGAAAACTTCCAGACTCATTCTATGAAGCCAGTATTACTTTGATTCCTAAACCAGACAGAGACCCAGTAAAAAAAGAGAACTACAGGCCAATATCCCTGATGAATATGGATGCAAAAATTCTCAATAAGATACTAGCAAATCGAATTCAACGGCATATAAAAAGAATTATTCACCATGATCAAGTGGGATTCATTCCTGGGATGCAGGGCTGGTTCAACATTCGCAAATCAATCAACGTGATACATCACATTAACAAAAAAAGAGAGAAGAACCATATGATCCTGTCAATCGATGCAGAAAAGGCCTTCGACAAAATCCAGCACCCTTTCTTAATAAAAACCCTTGAGAAAGTCGGGATAGAAGGAACATACTTAAAGATCATAAAAGCCATTTATGAAAAGCCCACAGCTAACATCATCCTCAACGGGGAAAAACTGAAAGCTTTTTCCCTGAGATCAGGAACACGACAAGGATGCCCACTCTCACCGCTGCTGTTTAACATAGTGCTGGAAGTTCTAGCATCAGCAATCAGACAACAAAAGGAAATCAAAGGCATCCAAATTGGCAAAGATGAAGTCAAGCTTTCGCTTTTTGCAGATGACATGCTATTATACATGGAAAATCCGATAGACTCCACCAAAAGTCTGCTAGAACTGATACAGGAATTCAGCAAAGTTGCAGGATACAAAATCAATGTACAGAAATCAGTTGCATTCTTATACACTAACAATGAAGCAACAGAAAGACAAATAAAGAAACTGATCCCATTCACAATTGCACCAAGAAGCATAAAATACCTAGGAATAAATCTAACCAAAGATGTAAAGGATCTGTATGCTGAAAACTATAGAAAGCTTCTGAAGGAAATTGAAGAAGATTTAAAGAAATGGAAAGACATTCCCTGCTCATGGATTGGAAAAATAAATATTGTCAAAATGTCAATACTACCCAAAGCTATCTACACATTCAATGCAATCCCAATCAAAATTGCACCAGCATTCTTCTCGAAACTAGAACAAGCCATCCTAAAATTCATATGGAACCACAAAAGGCCCCGAATAGCCAAAGGAATTTTGAAGAAGAAGACCAAAGCAGGAGGCATCACAATCCCAGACTTTAGCCTCTACTACAAAGCTGTCATCATCAAGACAGCATGGTATTGGCACCAAAACAGACACATAGACCAATGGAATAGAATAGAAACCCCAGAACTAGACCCACAAACGTATGGCCAACTCATCTTTGACAAAGCAGGAAAGAACATCCAATGGAAAAAAGACAGCCTCTTTAACAAATGGTGCTGGGAGAACTGGACAGCAACATGCAGAAGGTTGAAACTAGACCACTTTCTCACACCATTCACAAAAATAAACTCAAAATGGATAAAGGACCTAAATGTGAGACAGGAAACCATCAAAACCTTAGAGGAGAAAGCAGGAAAAGACCTCTCTGACCTCAGCCGTAGCAATCTCTTACTCGACACATCCCCAAAGGCAAGGGAATTAAAAGCAAAAGTGAATTCCTGGGACCTTATGAAGATAAAAAGCTTCTGCACAGCAAAGGAAACAACCAACAAAACTAAAAGGCAACCAACGGAATGGGAAAAGATATTCGCAAATGACATATCGGACAAAGGGCTAGTATCCAAAATCTATAAAGAGCTCACCAAACTCCACACCCGAAAAACAAATAACCCAGTGAAGAAATGGGCAGAAAACATGAATAGACACTTCTCTAAAGAAGACATCCGGATGGCCAACAGGCACATGAAAAGATGTTCAGCGTCGCTCCTTATCAGGGAAATACAAATCAAAACCACACTCAGGTATCACCTCACGCCAGTCAGAGTGGCCAAAATGAACAAATCAGGAGACTATAGATGCTGGAGAGGATGTGGAGAAACGGGAACCCTCTTGCACTGTTGGTGGGAATGCAAATTGGTGCAGCCGCTCTGGAAAGCAGTGTGGAGGTTCCTCAGAAAATTAAAAATAGACCTACCCTATGACCCAGCAATAGCACTGCTAGGAATTTATCCAAGGGATACAGGAGCACTGATGCATAGGGCCATTTGTACACCAATGTTCATAGCAGCACTCTCAACAATAGCCAAATTATGGAAAGAGCCTAAATGTCCATCAACTGATGAATGGATAAAGAAATTGTGGTTTATATACACAATGGAATATTACATGGCAATGAGAAAAAATGAAATATGGCCTTTTGTAGCAACCTGGATGGAACTGGAGAGTGTGATGCTAAGTGAAATAAGCCATACAGAGAAAGACAGATACCATATGGTCTCACTCTTATGTGGATCCTGAGAAACTTGGCAGGAACCCATGGGGGAGGGGAAGGAGAAAAAAAAAAAAAAAGAGGTTAGAATGGGAGAGAGCCAAAGCATAAGAGACTGTAAAAAACTGAGAACAAACTGAGGGTTGATGGGGGGTGGGAGGGAGGAGAGGGTGGGTGATGGGTATTGAGGAGGGCACCTTTTGGGATGAGCACTGGGTGTTGTATGGAAACCAATTTGTCAATAAATTTCAGAAAAAAAAAAAAAAGAAAAAAAAAAAAAAGAACTTGCTAATAAAACCCACTGAGTGTTTATAAGAGGGATAATTTTTAACTACTGATTCAACTTTTTTAATGCCTTAGCTGAATTCTACAGGTTTTCAGATGTAATGTTTTTATTTTACATAGTTAAGTATTTTCTAGTTTCTCCTATAATTGCTTCTTTGACCAACAAGTTGGTTTAAATGCTTTTAATTTCTAAACATATGTTATCTATTTTGTTACTGACATCTAATTCAATTACATTGGTCAGAGAATGTGGTCTCCATACCAGTTCTTAGAAATATGTTGAAATTTGCCTTATGGACTCACATATTTTCCACTTTTATTAAAGTTCATTGTGTGCTTAAAAAGAATGTACAATCTCCTGTGGTTGACAGCAATGTTCTGTATATGTCCATTAAATTAAGTTTGTTGATTTTGTTTTTCTTTTTATTTGGTTCTTTTAAATCTTCTATTTCCTTAATCATGTTTTTGTCCACTTGATCCATCAAATACTGAGAGAAGTGTGTTAAAATTTTCAAATATGATTGTGAATTTGTCTTGTTTCTTTTATAATTCTATTGGCTTTTACTTTATAGAACTTGAAACTATGCATGGGGCATACACACTTGCAATTATTATTGTACTGAAATTTTATATATTACATATTATACACATATATGAGTCCATTTAAATTGATTGTTATTACTAATATATTTGGATTTATTTCAAATGTGTTATTTTGTTCTTTTTGTTTATGTTGTTTTATAATTCTTTTTCCCTTTTCTTGCCTTCTCCTGGAGTGATGAACTATTTCCCTTCATTCCATATTTTCCTTTTCCTGCTTTGAAAGTTACAGTCTATTGTAGTCTTACAGTAAGTACCTTAGAGATTACAACATGCATATTTAACTTTTTTAAAAATTTAAAGATAATCACTGTTTTTATCCCTTTCTGCATAATATAAGTACCAAAAATGTTTTAACTCCAACCCCTATCCCCTTCTACTTATACAGTCTTGTTGTTAGATTTATTCATGCTGTTTATTTATTTACTATCTCCCAGCTCCAAGTCCACTTTTTTCTACTCTGTTCTGCGCTGCAACTCTACAAATGATACTTCCCAGACTTTCTTGCCTGCTGACTTCCTATTGTGCTGATACTTGGGACACAAAAGGAATGTGAAAAGTCAGGGGAGAAGAGAAAAGCATTCCTTCCAATTTTTCAATTCTGGCCAGCATTGCCCATCAGCAACTTTGTTGGTCCAGCCCTCACCTTTTTCCAGAACTTCCAATACCAGCTTTGGCAGTCTCCTTCAGAGCAACCAGCAGCCTCCAGGGGACTCCCTCTGGAAGTTCAGCTTACTAACAAATGGGAAAATTAGGAAGAGTGAAAATGCAAGCCCTGTTCCAAAATAAATATAATGTTACAGTGACATCTCGTGGATACTGGCAGTATAGCACTGACCCATCAGTGAAAAGTAGCATTGTAACTACAAAGCTGCTAGGTATTTTGGAACTTAAAAACAACAACAACAACAACATGTTTTAGCTAGACTAGAAAAATTAAGATCAAATAAACATAGGACAACAGAAAGTACAATTGGTTAAATCATGTTTCCATTCCTTGTGTTGCACAACACTAGATTGCGCCTTAAAAACACCAGCTTGTTCACATGAATAGACACTTTTACAAAAAAAGCCATTGAGATGGTTAACAGACACATGAAAAAATGCTCAGCATCACTCATCATCAGGGAAATACAAATCAAAACCACAATGAGATGCCACCTCACACCTGAAAGAATGGCTAAAATTAACAACTCAGGCAACAACAGATGTTGACAAACATGTGGAGTAAGAGGATCTCTTTTGTACTGCTGGTGGGAATGCAAACTGGTACAGCCACTCTGGAAAACAGTATGGAGACTCCCCCCAAAATTAAAAATAGACCTACCCTACGACCCAGCAATTGCACTACTAGGTATTTATCCAAAGGATACATCTGTGCTGTTTCAAAGGGGCACATGCACCCCCGTGTTTAAAGCAGTGCTATCGACAATAGCCAAAGTATGGAAAGAGCCCAAATGTCCACTGATGGATGAATGGATAAAGAAGATGTGGTATGTATATACACAGTGGAATATTACTCCGCAAGCAGAAAGAATGAAATCCTGCCATTTGCAATAACGTGGATGGAACTGGAGTGTGTTATGCTAAGCGAAATTAGTCAGAGAAAAACAAATACCATATCACTTCACTCATATATGGAATTTAGGATACAAAACAGATGACCATAAGGGAAGGGAAGCAAAAATAATAAAAAACAGGGAGGGGTACAAAACATAAGAGACTCTTAAATACAGAGAACAAACTGAGGGTTGCTGGAGGGGTTTTGGGTGGGGTGATGGTCTAAATGGGTTAGGGGCATTAAGGAAGACACTTGTTGGGATGAGAACTGGGTATTTTATGTAGGGGATGAATCACTAGAATCTACTCCTGAAATCATTATTGTACTATATGCCAATTAACTTGAATATAGTTTAAAATAAACAAATAAATAAGACCAGCTTGTTCCACTTCAGTTTGCTGCCATTTTTAATTTCTCAAGTTTAAAGACCTAATTTCTTCTTCAAATAAATCAATGATCCTCACCCTTTTTTCATAACTAGTGTTTTCCTATTTATTACATATTTTTATAGTTGAGTTCTGTACATTTCTACCCTTTTCATTAAAATTTTCAACTTGTCAAAAAGAAAAACACAACTTTTAGCAATCTATCCTACTAAACTGTGTTTTTGTGTAAGACAAAGACATTAGCCCTGATACAATTGTAGTACATCCATTCATTTTTCTAAATTTCTACATTTTCCCTTTATTAAACAACTTGCTGGTTTTTAAAACCTTCTGTTATTATGTTGTGTATGTCAGTTACCACTTCAACAGAATTTAACCACTTTCATGTTTTAAAATTAAAATAGTATGGAAAGAAGTTTAGTAGGCCATATAACATATTAGAAAACAAGATACTTGGTTTGAGAAGACCTAACCTCAAGGCTAGCCTTTCCATTTATTAGTAAGACTAAGGAAAGTTGTCTAATTTAATTAGCCTCAGTATAATCATCTGTAAAATGGGGATTCCAACAGGACTCACAAATTTTACAATATTAAATAGGAAACTGTACACGAAATACTGATACATTGTAAAGTATTCTACAGATTCCATTAGTTGAGATAACATGCATCATGCTCACAAGAGTCTACTTAGTTTAGAATTTTGTATGGAAGAAATTTAAAGTAGCCCATTCCATACATCTGACAAACAATCCTCACATAATTACTCAGAGTCTATTTTTTGCAAGATACTCTAAGAGATATAAAGGCAAATTATTCCCAGTGACAGCCTTTAAAGTTTTATACTTTGAGGATTCATATATACCTGATAAGCTAAATTACAAAGAGATTTAACTAATCCTTATTTTTTAATGTTTATTTTTGAGAGAGCATGAGAGGGGGAGGGGCAGAGGGAGGGTGGACAGAGGATCTGAAGTGGGCTCTGTGCTGACAGCAGTAAGCCCAGTGTGGGGGCCCAAATCCATGAACCTGTGAAATCATGACCTGAGCAGAAGTCTGATACTCAACCGACTGAGCCACCCAGGTGCCTGCCCCTAACTAGTCTTGAGGTGACTTCACAAAAAAAGTGTTCAGCTAGGTTTGGGGTACAATGATGGGAAAAATAAGCTGTGAACAAAAAAAATACTTTGATTTTCCCTGTCTTAGCACTGCTACAGTATTTACCGTTTTAAAAAAAATATATTGTTATTAACTTTTGGCTCCTAACCATATGGTGCTTTAACGTATAGTTTTGGTTCCCAAATATAACTTTGGCTCCTATTTAATTTAGGATTTCTGCATGGATGTTCAATTAAGCTTGGTCAACGATTTCTTTTTCTGTTCTAGTATTGAAACCAATGTCAGATTACCTTTTTAAAAATGAATTAGATGGTGTCTCATCTTTTTCCATGTTCTGAAATAGTTTGTATAAGATAAGAATAATCTGTTATTTTAAGATTTGATATCACATGACATTTGCTAGTGGCAAAACTTGGCAATATCCATTTTTCTTTTGTGACAATTCCTCTATTCAGATTTTCTACCAGCCCTGTCTCAGGAATGGAGGTGGATATACTCTATCTTTTCCAAAAGAACTGCAAATTTAAGTGACAAAGAGCAGCGATATAGGGAAGGATATAGTGTGAACATAAGGAAGGATATAGTGTGAACAATTATGCAAAATATCACAGACTGTATTGTGTTAAACCGTATTTTTAAATTTCATGTGTCCTTTTTTTTCTCCTGTTCCTCTCTTCTCCTTGAGAAATCATACAAAAGATTTTTCTACATTATTACATTACGTAAAGAACTAGCTTCTAATTTTATTAATGAACTCAAATTGATTTTTTGGTTTGTTTTATCTTTATTTAATATTTATTTCTCAAATTCCTTCATTCTACTTTTTGGAGGATTATTATGTTGTTCTTTATCTCCGAATCTTTGCTCAATTATAGTCAATCTTTCTTTTCTAATCACAAACATTTAAGGGTATAAATTTCTCACTGGACACTAATTCAGGTGCACAACAACATATTGCTTTTTTAGCCTAGTTCCAAATTTTTATAGTTTGATTTTTATATGCTGTGTTTAACCAAAAGGTTATTTAAATGTATGTTTTTAAATTTACAGCTATGCATAGAATTTTTAAAAATATCTTTTTGTTGTTGATTCCTTTTTAATACTATTCAGGTCAGTGAACAGGTATGTATGCATGTTTGGGGATTTGGGGGCCATTTGTGGACAACTTTTCTCTTTGGTTGATTTTCAAAGATATTCCATGTTGAAAAGAACATGCATTCCCTTTTTGTTGGGTGCACAGTTGTATATGTATACTATGTTCTGCTTGTTAATTGTTCTGGTCTTCTCTGTTCTTATTTTTGCCTACTTGATCTTTCAGTGTCAGAGTGATGTGTTAAAAACTCCCAACAGGCTGTATTAGGCCATTTCTCCTTATACTTCCAACAATTTTGTTTTATAAAGTCTGACACTATGCTGTTCCTGCATAAATGTTAATGACTATAATGCATTCTTGGTAATCTGTTGGATTTTTTTTCCATATAAAAGTAACATTCTTTAGCCTTTTTATCTTGGGAGAATGAGTGAGTACAGGAGCTGTGTTTTATTCAGAGGAGCAAATCCTAGTGCTCCTGGGAGCCTGTACTGAAAGCTGTACAGAAGATGCCACATAGTGGCCTGGAAAGTCAAGTAAGAAAAACCTTTTAAACCACACTGCAAGACAAAAACTAAATAAATAAATAAACAAACAGATCAAAGAGATTCTGTTCAAGTGGGAAAGAAACAAACACACAAAAAAAGGTGGGGCAGGTGGAAATTAGAGAATTAGAGGATAAACCTAAGAGATCTAATACGCAAGCAAATGTTCCAGAAATAAAAGATGCAGAGGAAACAGGTTATAATTAAAGAAATAATAGAATGGGGCGCCTGGGTGGCTCAGTCAGTTGAGCCTCCGACTTTGGCTCAGATCATGATCTCACGGCTCATGAGTTCGATCCCCACGTCAGGCTCTGTGCTGACAGCTCAGAGCCTGGAGCCTGCTTCGGATTCTGTGTCTCCCTCTCTCTCTGACCCTCCCCCATTCATGCTCTGTCTGTCTCTGTCTCAAAAATAAATAAACATTAAAAAAAAAGAAATAATAGAAGAATTTTTCCCAGAGCTGAAGAAAGACCTAAAAAAAGTTCACCCAAGGATGATTAACACATACACACACACACACACACACACACACACACACAGCCAGAGACACATTCTAAAAATTCCTAAACTCCAAGAATAAAGTGAAAACCTTATAATCATTCAGTCAGAAAAAAAGTTGCCTCATGAGACTGGCAATGAATGTTTCATCTGCAACATTAAAAGACAAAATGGAAGGCTTTCAGGGAAGATGGTGGAGTAAGAGGACCCTACGCTCACCTTGTCCCACGAATACACCTAGATAACACCCACATCAGTGTAAATAACCCAGAAAATGACCCGAAGATGGGCAGAACAGACTCTCCACAGCTAAATGTACAGAAGAGGCCACATCACAGTGGGTATAAAGGTCAGGGATACAGTCGGGAACCAAGTTCTATCCATGGGAGGGAGGGACAGGACAGGTACAGAGAAGGGAGAGGAGCAGACCTCATACCAGGCACCCCAGGCACAAGGGACCCATACATGGAAGAAGAATCCTCATAACGTTTGGCTTTGAAAGCCAGAGGGACTTAACTCTGCAAGTTCTTACAACCAATGGGGCCTAACATCTGAAGATGTTGGCTCTGGGAGAGCCAGGAGGAAGACAGGAAACTGGGCCCTCTGCCTCAAAAAGACAGCACAAGAAATAGCCCCTCTGACATACGGTATAGAAGGAGCAGTTTGAAAAATACCTGGGGTACACAGGAGGGAGATTTGTTTACTAATCTCAGAGCATGTGCTAATGGGGCAGAATCTTTAGGAAGCTTCTCCAAGAAAAAAAAAGAGCTGGTGGGCACCGTCTGCCTCCTCTACCCCCTTGTGTAGACACAGGGACACCTGCAGGAAATAGTGCAGCACTCTGCACCTAGCTTGCTAACAATGTGCCTCAGCTCCACACTCTTCTGCAGATGACCTAATCCAACCTGTCCTCAACAGGAGTTTGCCAAAGCAGCTCCAGGTCCCTTCCCACAGCAGACCTGTGCAAACCTTGCTAACACCCCAAGCTCTGTTCCCTTACTCTCTTGCAGGCCTGCCCCCTCCAACCCACCCTCTGCAGAATTCCATCTAAAGTCGGCACCTCAAGCATGACAGTACGCAAGCAGCCCCAACAGGTGCCAGCACCACTCCAAAGTGACTCCTGCCCCGGGAAAAGGGAAAGATAACCACACCAACAGTATGACTGTAGCCCAGGCAGTGGGCTGGGGGCAGATATCTGGGGGAAGATAGGCCCCACTCACCAAGGAAAGCTTCTCAGGGGACAACACAAGGAGAGCACTCAGCAGTTCAGTGCTACTGCAGCTCTGACAAATGCCTAGTCTGATCCAACTCAAGCCCAACATGGCCCCAGTCTGGCCCATTAATAAAATGAGGACCAAAACCTTTGCACAACGGGTAAAGAGGGTCATAGAAGACAACTGGACTGAAGAAAGATGCAGCTCAGCCACAAAAGCAGGGCAGACACAACACACACAGGAGAAGCACCATGTACTAGTGAACAGGGGATATGGCACAAAAGGACCTCTTCATCATAAGGCCACTACTTTCAAGAGCAAGAGATGGAGCTGACTTTTCTAACCCATAGAAACAGACACAAACAGTTAGACAAAATGAGGAAACACAGAAATGTGTCCCAAATGAAAGAAGAGGACAAAATCACAGCACAAGAGCTAAATGAAACACAGATAAGTAGTATGTCAGATAAAGAATTTAAAGTAATGGTCCTGAAGATACTCACTGGACTTGAGAAATGAGTGAAGGATCTCAGCGAGACTCTCAACAAAGAAACGGAAAACATAAAAAAGGAACCAATCAGAGAGGAAGAACTCAATAACTGAAATAAAAAATACACTGGAGGGAATAAATAGTAGACTAGAGGAAGAAGAAGACCAGATGACCGAACTGGAAGACAAAATAATGGAAAACAATCAAGCTGAAGAGAAGAAAGAAAAAAGAAAAAGAAAAAAATGAGAGTAAACTAAGGGAACTCAGTGATACCACCAGGCATAATAACATTTGTATTATAGGAGTTCCAGAAAGAGATGAGAGAGAAAAAGTGACAGAAAATGTATTTGAAGATATAATAGCTGAAAATTTCCTGAATCTGGGAAAGGAAACAGAAATCCAGATCTAAGAGGCACAAGAAGGTCCACACCAAGACATATAGTAATTAAAATGGCAACAAGGAGTGATAGAGATTTTTAAAAGCAGAAAGAGAAAAGAAAACAGTTATATACAAGGGAAACTCCATGAGGCTATCAGCTGATATTTCAGCAGAAATTTTGCAGGTCAGACGGGAATGGCATGATAACTCAAAGTATTGAAAGGTAAAAATATACAGCCAAGAATACTCTATCCAGCAGGGTTATCATTCAGAATAGAAGGAGAGATAAAGAATTTGTTAGACAAACAAAAGTTGAACAAATTCACTGCCACTAAACCAGCCTTACAAGAAACGTTAAAGGGGATTCTTTGAGTGGAAAGGAAAGACCATAAGCAGGAGTAAGAAAAGTAGGAAGCACATAAGCATTAAAAATACATATATCTACAAAAATCAGTCAAGAGATTCAAAAAATAAAAGGATGTAAGTATGACACCATATACTAAAACGTATGGAGAAGAAGAGTAAAAATTTAGTGCTTTTAGAATGGGTTCAAACTTAAGCAACTTTCAACTTAATATAGACTGCTATATGCATAAGACATTATATATAAACCTAATGATAATGACAAATCAAAAGCCAGTAATAGATATGCAAAAAAATAAAGAGAAATGAATCAAAGTATAAGACTAAAGAAAGCCAGCAAACCATGAGAAGAGAGCAAGAGAAGAAAGCAACACAGAAGAACTACAAAACAACCATATAACAAGTAACAGAATGGCAGTAAGTACATACCTTTCAATAATTACCTTCATTATAAATGAATTAAATGCTCAAATCAAAAGACACAGGATGTCAGAATGGATAAAAAGCCAAGACCCATCCAAATGCTGCCTATAAGTGTCTCATTTCAAACCTAAAGGTGCATGAAGATTGAAAGTAAAGGGGAGGAAAAGCATTTATCAGGCAAATGGAAGTGAAAAGAAAGCTGGGGTAGCAACACTTACATGGGACAAAACAGACTCTAAAACAAAGAAGGACACTATATAATCATAAAGGGGAAAATCCAACAAGATATAACAATTATAAATATCTATGCACCAAACATGAAAGCACCCAAATACATTAAGCAGCTAGTAGCAAACATTAAGGAAGCAGTCAATAGTAATACAATAATAGTAGAGGACTTTAATACCCCACCTACTCAGTAGACAGACCATCCAAACAGAAAATCAATAAGGAAACAGTGGCTTAGAATGACACATGAGACCAGATGGATCTAACAGATATATTCAGAACATTCCATCCTAAAACAGTGGAATACACATTCTTTTCAAGTGCACATGGGACATTCTCCAGATTAGATCACATACTGGGCCACAAAACAAGTCTCAGCAAATTCAAAAAGACTGAAGTCATACCCATAATCTTTTCTGACCACAATGCTATGAAACTAGAAGTCAAACACAAGAAAAAAATTCTGGAAAGGCTGCAAATGCATGCAGGTTAAATAACATGCTACTAAACAATGAATGGGTAAACCAATAAATCAAAGAGGGAAGCAAAAATACATAGAGACAAATGAAAATGAAAACACAATAGTCCAAAATCTTTAGGATGGAACAAAAGCTGTCGTAAGAGGGAAGTTCATAACAATATGGGCCTACCTGAAGAAGCAAGAAAACTCAAATAAACAACAAACCTGACACCCAAAGGAGCTAGAAAAAGAACAAACAAAACCCCAAACCAGTAGAAGGAAGGAAATAAAAACTTTAGAGCAGAAATAAATGAAATAGAAACTAAAAAAACAATAGACAAGATAATGAAACCAGGTGCTGATTCTTTGAAAAGATCAACAAAATTGATCAACTGTTAGCCAAATTCATTGAGAGGGAAAGGAAGAGAATGGACTCAGATAAATGAAATCAGAAATGAAAGAGGAAAAATAACAACCAACACCACAGAAATACAAAGGATTGTAAGAGAATATTATGAAAAATTATATGCCAACAAATTGGACAACTTAGAAGAAATGGATAAATTCTTAGAAACATACAACCCTCTGAATCAGGAAGAAATAGAAAATGTGAACAGACCGATTACCAGCAATGAAATTAAATCGGTAATAAAAAAAAAAACTCCCAGCAAACAAAAGTCCTTGCCTTCACGGATAAATTCTACCAAACATTTAAAGTTAATAGGTATTAACTTCTCAAACTACTAATAGGTATTCTCCTCAAACTGCTCCAAAAAATATGAGGATGGAAACTTCCAAATTCATTTTATGAGGCCAGCATTACTCTGATACCAAAACCACATAGAGACACTACAAAAACAAAAGAATTCTCTGATGCCAAAATCTCTGATGAACATAGATGCAAAACTCCTCAGCAAAATATTAGCTTAACCAAATCCAACAATACATTAAAGAAATCATTCACCACGATTAAGAGGGATCTATTCACAGGATGCAAGGGTAGTTCAATATTTGCAAATCAATGTGATATACTACATTAATAAAAGAAGGGATAAGAACCATATGGTCATTTCAAAAGATACAGTAAAAGCGTTTGACAAAGGACCACATCCATTCATGATAAAAACCCTCATCGAAGTAGGTTTCGAGGAAACAGAAGAAAGGCCATATGCAAATACCATACTCAATGGTGAAAAATGGAGAGCTTTTCCCCTAAGATTAGGAGCATGATAAAAAGCTTCTGCACAGCCAAGGAAACAATCAACAAAGTTAAAAGTCAACCTACAGAATGGGAGAAGATATTTTCAAATGACATATCAGATAAAAGGTTAGTATCCAAAATATATAAAGAACATAGAAAACTCAACACCCCCAAAATAAATAATCCAATTAAAAAATGAGAAGACATGACCAGACATTTCTCTGTAGAATACATACAGATGGCCAAAAGACACATGAAAAGATGCTCATGATCACTTATATCAGGGAAATGCAAATCAAAACTACAAGGATATATCACCACACACCTGTCAGAATGGCTAAAATAAGGGGTGCCTGGGTGGCTGTCGGTTAAGCGTTCAACTTTGGCTTAAGTCATGAACTTGCAGTTTGTAAGTTCGAGCCCCGTGTTGGGCTCTGTGCTGACAGCTAAGTCTGGATCCTGCTTCAGATTCTGTGTCTCCCTCTCTCTGTGCCCCTTCCCTGCTCATTCTTTGTCTCTCTCTGTCTCTCAAAAATAAGTAAATGTTAAAAAAAATTTAAAACAGAATGGCTAAAATAGGGGCGCCTGGGTGGCGCAGTCGGTTAAGCGTCCGACTTCAGCCAGGTCACGATCTCGCGGTCCGTGAGTTCGAGCCCCGCGTCGGGCTCTGGGCTGATGGCTCAGAGCCTGGAGCCTGTTTCTGATTCTGTGTCTCCCTCTCTCTCTGCCCCTCCCCCGCTCATGCTCTGTCTCTCTCTGTCCCAAAAATAAATAAACGTTGAAAAAAAATTTTTTTTAAATAAAAATAAAAATAAAAACAGAATGGCTAAAATAAAAAACACAAGAAATAACAGGTGTTGGTGAGGATATGGAGAAAAAGGAACCCTCATGCACTGTTGGTGGGAATGCAAACTGGTGCAGCCACTGTGGAAAACAGTATGCAGGTTCTTCCAAAAGTTAAAAATAGAACTACCACATGATCTATTCTACTATTGGGTATTTACCCAAATACAAATATACTAATTCAGAAAGATATTTGTACCCCTATGATTACTGCAGCATTACTTACAATAGCCAAGATATGGAAGCAGCCCAAGTGTCCACTGATTGATGAATGGATAAAGATGTGATATATGTGTGTGTGTGTGTGTGTGTGTGTAGTGGCAGGCATAAAAAAGTATGACATATTGCCATTCACAATGACAAATGACATGGTTGGAGCTAGAGAGTATAATGCTGAATGAAGTAAGTCACACAGAGAAAGACAAACACCATATAATTTCACTCATATGTGAAATTTAAGAAACAAAACAAATGAACCCAGAAAAAACAAGAGAGACAAACCAAAAAACAGATTCTTAACTATAGAAAACAAATTGATGGTTACCAGAGGGGAGAGAGGTGGGGGATGAGTAAAATAGGTGATAGGTGATGGGGATTAAGAGTACACTTATCATGATGAGCGCTGAGTAATGTACGAACTATTGAATCACTATATTGTATACCTGAAACTCATATAACAATGTATGTTACATACACTGGAATTTAAAAACTAAAATTTAAAACAATTTTTAATTTTAAAATGGAGATAGAATGGCATCCACCGACCAGTGAGAAATAAGAACTGTATTCCAACTACCCCATGATGACCATAGATTTGCGGATATGCAAAAATTTAGAAAATACATCTGGTTTGAGGAAAGATTTCCAACAACAAATGAATGTGAACAAGAGTACTCAAGCTAAGAGCATGTGGAGAAGAAAGGAAAAGAGTAATGTGCAATGAATCTTCCAAGTTAACTGTCTTTAAATAGTTCAATATAAATTAATAATGAGAAACTGAGGATATGGAAAATAAATAAAAACAAAGAGCACTGAAAAAGAAGAGACACAGTGCCAGAGATATTCTAACCACAGTCATGAATGGAAAGCAGTAAAGGTACTCAGCAATTCCTAGTAGCAGGTGGTTGCGATAGGAAAGAAATACAAGCATTACAAATGGGACCAGAGGAGGCTGGGTGCAGAGCAAGGATGATAAATTATTCTAAAGATCTCACCTTACTGGGGAAAAGAGTGAGGAAGGTGAGTATTCTGGTGGGGGAAATATTGGTTATCATGTTTCAAAAAATAAAGAAATTGATGTCTAATCATAAGTGCTAAAAATTGAAAAGTAGAGTGGCATTTACAAATTAATCAGGGGGAAAGAACAGTAAAGACCCAAGTAAAAATAAATAATAAAGAACTATGGAAGGAATACCAAGAATATTAGTCAAGACATAAAACTCCTACAAATACTATCACTGTCTGACACTCTGCCAGATTCAACTGAAACTAAACCTGGCTGCAGTCTGTTTCCAAGAAAACAGAATGGGAAAGGGGTAAAGCGAGGCTGGAAATGAAGAGAGGGGCAAAAAGCAGAAAAACATAAATTAAGCAAAACGTGCAGGATGGGCAAGTACGATCAGGAAAGATTAAAGTTAAAAGTGATACAGTGGACAGTCATGTTTATATATGTAGATATGGATATAAATAGACATACATACAGAGATATACATGAGTTCTTACAACTTGTAAAAATAAAATTTCCAATGGGTAAAAAATGTCAAGTTGTAGAGTTGAAATTTTCACAAAGAAGCAACAAAAGCAGCCTGTGGACTGCAGGACACAGTCCACACTGGCAGCACCTAGAATACTTGTTCAAGTCATTTGCAATGTTTAAAAAGTGTGTGTTTGTGAGGTGCCTGGGTGGCTCAGTTGATTAAGCATCTGACTTCGGCTCAAGTTATGATGTCACCGCTCATGGGTTCCAGCTCTGTGTCGGCCTCTGTGTTGACAGCTCAGAGCCGGGAGCCTGCTTTGGGTTCTGTGTCTCCCTCTCTCTCTGTGTCTTCCTCTCTCTCTGCCCCTCCTCTGCTCATGCTCTGTCTCTCAAAAATAAATAAATGTTAAAAAATTATAATAAATAAATAAATAAATAAATAAATATTTTTTTTTTTTTAATTAAAGTGTGGTTGGGAGGGTGGAGGGAGAATCTCCCAAAAGAGAATCTAGAAGCAATTCCTCAGAATCCTGTGTAAAAATAGCAGAATCACCTTGTTTTTGCTTTACCATAGCAACAAAGAATAAGATTTTGAGTTTCCAGTTTGTAAGTTGTAAGGGCATTTGCACCTAGGTCAGTGGTTCTTATCCTGGGTGATTTTGCCCCATAGGTACGTTTGGCAATGTCTTGAGACATTTTTTGATTGCGACAACCAATGGTGGGTAGTCTTAACTGGTATCTAGTGGGTAGAGGCTATGGATGCTGCAAACATCCTACAATTCACAGGGCAGTCCTCCAAAACAACAAATTATGTGCCCCACCATGCCAATAGTTCCAAGGCTGAGAAACCTTGCTAGAGTGACCAACTAATGTGGTTTGCCCAGGACTGGAGAGTTTCTCAGAACTAAGAACTTTCAGCTCAAAAACCAGGAAAATCCTACATTATTGTAAATCAAAATGACAGGCAAAATAATATGGCTGTGTAAGGAGCATTTTGGGGCACTCAAGATACTGACCTTAGTTGGACTCCTATCTGTATCTCTACAGATTGCTTCACAGCTCCTTTAAAGTTAATTTGGAGCTACAAATATAAAAAGATAGAGTTTACTCCACTTTCAGAAAAATTTTCTTTGGGACAATGTCCTCATAATATTTTTTAACATAGTAAATGGGCATAAAGACTAATCCATAAAGCACTATACATCTGTTAGAATAAAAACTATATAATTAAAAAGTGGAATAATTCTGTTCATAAATGATACCTAAATAACCCTGATTTTATAAAAAGAAAATCTTCTCTATATTTCAAAAATAATTCTAATTAATAGACTAATTCCTAGGACTAATATGGGTTTTTTTAATAGATATATAGTTAAGATAACTTGCCAAAACTTCAAAAATAAAATCATGCTTTAGAAATATTCTGGGGTTTTTTTTAAATTTTTTTTTAACGTTTATTTATTTTTGAGACAGCGAGAGACAGAGCATGAATGGGGGAGGGGCAGAGAGAGAGGGAGACAGAATCGGAAGCAGGCTCCAGGCTCTGAGCCATCAGCCCAGAGCCCGACGCGGGGCTCGAACTCCCGGACCGCGAGATCCTGACCCGGGCTGACGTCGGACGCTTAATGGACTGAGCCACCCAGGCGCCCCGAGAAATACTCTGTTTTTTAGGGAAGATGTTTCTGCACTGTAAAATTAAATACTGACTCAGAAGTATGGCAACTTTATTTTTTTTTTTGAGGGAGAGAGAGTTCACGCAAGTGAGGGAGGGACAGGGAGAGACAGAATCCCAAGCAGGCTCTGTGCTGTAAGTGCAGAGTGCAACAGGGGGCTCAGTCTCACAAACCATGAGATCATGACGAAGTATGGAAACTTTACAGATGCAGTAATTCAGTGGTCTCTTTACGTGTCTTGAGAGCCCGTTGGTAGATTTATATTCAGAATAACAATAAAACAGATATAACAATTCCAGACAACCATTTCTACTTATATCACTTTCTTAAAAGCAAACAAACATTTCCTAGATTCCCCCCATATGACTTCCCTTTTAATCTTACTGCCAGAAGTAGGTCACATGCTCATTTTTTTAAAATTGTGATTTAAAAAAGGCATACAGGCAAAAGACAGGTTTATCCATTCTCACCACTCCTACTGAATTAGCATAGTACTAAAAGTCCTAGCTAGAGCAATCATTCAAGAAAAAGAAATACAACATATTAGAATTGGAAAGGAAGAAGTAAAATTGTCTCTATTTGCAGATGATATGATTTTATATATATAAAATCCTAAAGACTCAACCAAAAAACTATTAGATCTAAGCAATGAATTCAGTGAAGTTACATCATACAAAATTAATATACAAAAATGAGTAGCATTTCTGTACATTACTAACATATTTTCTAAGAAAAATAAATCTATACCACTTGCAATAGCATCAAAAAACAATTAAACACTTAGAAGTAACTTTTTTTTTTTTAATTTTTTTCAACGTTTTTTATTTATTTTTGGGACAGAGAAAGACAGAGCATGAACGGGAGAGGGGCAGAGAGAGAGGGAGACACAGAATCGGAAACAGGCTCCAGGCTCCGAGCCATCAGCCCAGAGCCTGACACGGGGCTCGAACTCACGGACCGTGAGATCGTGACCTGGCTGAAGTCGGACGCTTAACCGACTGCGCCACCCAGGCGCCCCAGAAGTAACTTTAACTACAAAGATGAAAGATGTCTACTCAGAAAACAAAACACTGATGAAAGAATTGAAGGAGACACAAATAAATGGGAAAGAATCCTATATCGTGGATTGGAAGAATTAATGCTGTTAAAATGTCAATATTATCAAAATTCGTCTATAGATTCAATGCAATCCCTATCAAGATTCCAATAGCATTTTTTTACAGAAGTAGAAAAAACACTGCTAAAATTAATTTAGAACTACAAAAGCCAAATAGCCTGAATAGCCAAAGAAATCCTGAGAAAGAAGGAAAAAGAGAAGGCATCACACTTACTGATTTCAAGTTATACTATGAAGCTTTAATCATAACAGTATGGTGCTGGTATAAAACAGACAAACAGACCAATGGAACAGAAAACCCAAGCATATACAAATCAACTAGTATTTGACAAGGGAGCTAAGAATACTCAATGGAGAAAAGACAGTCTCTTCAATAAATGGTGCAGGGATAATTGGATATTCACATGTAAAAGAATGAAACAGGACCCATATCTTACACCACTCACAAAAATTAACTCAAAATAGATTAAAGACTTACGTGTAAAGACCTCAGATCATGAAACTCCTAGAAGAAAACAGGAATAAAGCTCCCTGACATGGGTCTTGGTAATGAATTTTTGGGTATGACACCTAAAATACAAGCAACACAGTAAAAAATAAGTTGGACTACATCAAACTAGAAAACTTCTGCATGAAAAAAAAAATCAACAAAAAGACTATTTATAGGACAACTGTGGTTAACAATTCATTATCACCTAAAATGTGCCAGGAACCCACTAAACACTTTTCAAGCAAGCACTAAAACATCAATGATGGAAGTTTTACTCTCACTTAAAAATATTTACAGTTACTTGATTAATTGAGCTCTTATTCTGGGCAGTTAGAGAAGGGTGTCTGTGATTCCCAAGTGAAGATCCTAATCTTCATATCTTTCCCCAACAATCTTAAGAAAATGGAGATAGTATTTATGGGTTCCCCATGTTGTTATCAAGCATTCCTATATTTTTTGAGATCTGAGCTCTCTCTAAAGCAAAGGTCTTTAAATCATGACGTAACACACCAAGATCAGAGTCAAAAAAAGTGGAGACCTTAATCTGGTAAATGTCGTTGCTCATTTCTTCCTGATACATTAGACCTGGGGTTAATTCAAATGCAGGAAATAGTGAAGCAACTTCAGTTACTGAGCTGGAAGGTCTCCTTCACCCTTTACTTGAGCAGAGAAGTTCCGCCTGGATGCTCTATGCAATTCTTTATTTCCTTTTTATCAAATTATAGTTGACACGCAATGTTACATTCATTTCAGGCATACAACATAGTGTGGGTACAACTCTATACACTATGCTATGCTCACCATGGTGTAGCCTCCATCTGTCACACACAACACTATTACAATACCACTGACTCTATTTGCTAAACTGTCCCTTTCATCCCTGTGACTCATTCATCACACAACTGGAATCTATGCAGTACTTTATATTAAATTTTTTCCAGGAACAAAGACAGTGTTCACACAACCTTTAGTCTTGAAAATAGAATAAAGGTGGATTGGGACGGTAAAGCACAAAAGAACAAGATTCTCTCTGAGAGACATTTTCAGCTAATGCTATAACTTAAATTGGAAAGAGTGAAATATTTATATCAGGCTAGGACAGCCCTTCAAGATCTTGGGCCAGTCATTTACCTACTCCCATCCTCTCTCAGCTCTTTCATCTTTTTCATAAAACAACATGGCTGGAGAAGATGGCAAAGGTTATCTGTGATTGCATTGACGTCAAAATGACTATGATCCATAGCCTATCTATAAACCTCACATAGCTCTCACCCTAACCCATATTGCTGCCACACCCCTCAACCATTGTGGTATGGCTGCCTAATTTCTGTAGTCTTTTTCTAGATCTTAGCAAATTAAAACAAATAACACAGTATTTTAGTCCCCACACTGTCCATAGAAGTTAGGAATCCCTCTTCCAACTATATAGCTTGGGTGTTATTTTGCTGAGTTTCTTTAAATGGCTTGAGGATTGCAACACCCGTATCTAGGACTCTGTGATCTGAACATATAAGGGTAAGAATGGATTCTGATTCCACTGAGGTTTTTATTGGGTTCAAAATCAAAGTAGACACAAGGAGTGGACTCTCTTTCTCTAGGTTATATTTAGAAATGGAGGAAGTAAGTAAGCATCGCTCCTTGATGATTTATGTGGTCTTGCACAAGGGTGACTCATATGACTTTGGACAGTTTTTCTACCTCTAAACATTCGTTTTCTGCAGCCCCTCCACTGCCCCATTTCCTCAGGAAGCAGTACAATGAGGGGGGAAAATGTGAGTTTGGTTTAATATCTTTGTGGTTTTTCATGTTTTTTTAAAATGCCCATGCTTTAGAGTTAGGTAGATCAGAGGTCAAAGACATGGTTATAACCTTGGGAAAGTTACTTATGTCTCAATTTCCTCATCTATGAAATGTGGGTAATTACATCTCCTTTTGAAGGTGATGTTCTTTAAGTGCAGTACCATAATGAAGTATCTTGGCACTTGGCACATACCAAGAACTTGGAAAAGTTGTTTATTTCTCCCTTCATCTTCACCCCTTCCTTTGGAATGAATGTCAAAACCATAAAAATAAATTGCCTGTATTACTTCTATTTTTGTAGAATTCCTATTGAGTACATGTTCTTGATTTGGGGGGGTTAGACAATACTCAGCCTATGAATAAAGTAATCCATGATACATGGATAAACATTCAAAGCTGGCTTTACATCCAGCTTTGTCACTGAACATGTCATCTAGCTACCACTACACAGGATGTGATTGATAAGTCAGGGATTCACAGTGTCCCAAAAGGTCATCTCACTGGACTACAGGAAAGACTTTGAAGAAGTCATTTTATACATCAGATCCTATCCCAGGGAGGTCATCATTTCTAAGTGTGACTCAGGCACTGCTACCCACAGCCCTATCCTAAAACCAGCAAAGCATTTGCTAAGGTGCTCTTCTCCTGGGGTCATAGCCAGAATCCTAGAGGGGTTTTCAGCAGTGGTTGGCAAACTGCTACTCAAGGGCCAAATCTGGCCCACTGCTTGTTTTTGTATAACGGGAGCTAAGAATGATATGTACATATTTTAATAGTTGAAAAAAATAAAATGAAGAATAATGTTTCATGATATGTGAAAATTATATGAAATTCAAATTTCAGTGTCTGTAAGTAAAATTGCTTTGAAACACAGCCACACCCATTCATTTGTGCATTGTCTATGTATGCTTGCATGCTACAATGGCAGAATTGCGTAGTTGCTACAGAGACTATATGGCGCACAAAGCCTATTATATTTACCAACTGGCCCTTTACAAAGTTTGCTGTCCCCTAGTGTAGAGCACAGACTCCAGGGCCATGTGGCCTGGAAGCCAAGCTCAGCTCTGTGTTCATCCCACTTAGGAAAATTCTCTCATCTCCTCTGTTTCCTCAACTGTATAATGAGGATGATATAACCATTTACCTTATGGGATTCTATGAGGTTTAAGTGAATATATAAAGTGTTTAGAAGAGGGTCTGTCACATATTAAGTACTGTATGTATCTGTTGTTATTAGTTGCCACAATTTTTTTCATAAACTAAAACACCAGCAACTTAACAATTTGTTAACAATAATTGTAAGAATTTCATTTGTAGCACTCCATTAAATTTAATTCTTTAGCAGTGGGGTAGTGGGAAGATGTCTGAAGACAACTGAAAACACAATTAGCATAGTTGCTTATCGATAAAGTTCATTCTGCACACTCACAAATATTTCATACACTATATGATCTTTCAAACTTGAGTCTTGAAAGAGCTTACACTCAACTTTGAGTTCAGTCCTCTCCATCTATTCTTTATTCTTGGTTACTTCTGTAGAAATGGACTTCAAAGCAGAGGTCAAGTAACAGAAGAGAGAGCCCCAAAATAAATCCGTGCATATACAATTAACTGATCTTCCACAAGAATGTCAAAAATACACCATTGAGAAAGGATGGTCTCCTCCACAAATGGTGTTGGGAAAACCAGATATCCATACACAAAAGAATAAAAAAATTGGAATCTTATCTTACACTATACACAAAAATCAACTCAAAATGGATTAAAGATAATATAAGACCAAAAACTATAAAACTCCTAGAAGAAAATATAGGGGAAAAATTCCATGACATTGGAGTCTATCTTAAAACCAGCAAAGCATTTGCTAAGGTGCTATTCTCCCAGAGTCATAGCCAGAAGACAATGCCAAGGCAATGATTTCATAGCTATGACAACAAAAGCATAGGCAACAAAAACATAAATAGACAAGTAGGACTATATCATACTAAAAACCTTCTGCACAACAAAGGAAACAACAGAATGAAAAGGCAAACCATGGAATGGGATAAAAATGTGCAAACCATATACCTGATAAGGAGTTAGTTTTCAAAATATATAAGGAATTTTTACAACAGCAAAAAACTAATAACCCACTTTGATAATGGGCTAAAGAAGCCAACAGAAACATGAAAAGGTGTTCAACATTAATGGTCATCAGGAAAATGCAAATCAAAACCACAATGAGATATCACCTCACACCTGTCAGAATGGCTAAAATCAAAAACATAAGAAACAATAGGTGCTGGTAAGGATATGGAGAAAAAGGAACCCTCTTACACTGTTGGTGGGAATACAAACTGGTGCAGCCACTGTGGAAAATAGTATGCAGGTCGCTCAAAAAATTAAAAATAGAGCTACCTAATGAGCCAATAACTCCACTACTGGATACTTACCCAAAGAATATGAAAGCACTAATTTAAAAAGATATTTGCACCCTGTGTTTATTAAAGCATTATTTACAACAGCCAAATTATGGAAGCAACACAAGTGTCCACAAGAAGGACGAATGGATAAAGAAGATGTAGTGTATATATACAATGGGATATTACTTAACCTTAAAAGAGAATGAAATCTGGCCATTTGGAACAACATGGATGGAGGTAGAAAGTATTACACTAAGTGAAATAAGTCAGAGAAAGACAAATACCGTATGATTTTTTATATGTGGAATTTAAGAAACAAAACAAATGAACAAAGGAAAAAAGACACAAACCAAAAAACAGATCCTTAACTATAGAGAACAAATTGAGAGATGGGTGGGGGGTGGGCGAAATAGGTGAAGAGGATTAGGAGTACACTTATCATTATTAGCAGAGTATAGAACTGCTGAATCACTATATTGTACATCTGAAGCTAATATAACTAATATAAACTAATTTAAGTATACTGCATTTAAAATTTAAAAAAAATTTTAATGGGCTAAATAATTAAATAAATATTTCTCCAAGGAAAGTATACAAATGGCCAACAAGTACATGAAAAAGTGCTCAATGCTACTAATTATCAGAGAAATACCACACTGAGCTATCACTTCACACCTCCACTATTAGGAACCCCACCTGACCAGACAATAAGTGTTGGTAAGTATGTGAAATAATTGGAATTCTTGCATATTGTTGATGGGAATGCAAAATGGTATATCCACTATGTAAAACGGTATTGAGTTTCCTCAATTAAACTAAATTTAAATTTAAAATAAAACTACCATATGATCCAGGGGTGCCTGGGTGACTCAGTCAATTGAGTGTCTGACTTCCCATGGTTTCGGCCACGATCTCATGGTTTGCGGGTTCAAGCCCCACTTTGGGCTCTGTGCTGACAGCTCAAAGCTTGGAGCCTTCTTTGGATTCTGTGTCTCCCTGTTGCTCTGCCCCTCCCGTGCTAGTGTTCTCTCTCTGTCTCTCAAAAATAAATAAACATTAATTAAAAAAAAAAAAAAAGAAAAGGAAAGAGGATTTCAAAGAGCTATTTACACAGCCATGTTCATCGCAGAATTATTTGCAATAACCAAGATGCAGAAGCAACCCATATGTCCATCTATGGATGAATGAATTTAAAATGTGGCATATACATGTAATAGAATTTTATCCAGACTTAAAAAGAAGGAAATCGTGTCATATGCTACAACATGGATAAATTTCAAGGACATTATGCTAGGTGAAATAAGCCAATCACAAAAAGACAAATACTTCATTATTGTAATTATTGAGGTATCTGAGGTAATCTCATAGAAACAAACAATGCTGGTTTTGAGGGGCTGGAAGAAGGAGCAAATGCGGAGTAGATGTTAATAGGTACAGATTTTCAGTCACACATCCTGGGATGTGCGTCACACAGGATAAAAAGTCCTAGAGACCTGCTGTATAACACTGTGCATATAGTTAACAACACTGTATTGTACACTTAAACATTTGTTAAGAGGGTAGATCTCCTGTTCATTGTTCTTACCACACAAAAGGAAAAAAATAAGAAAAAAGAAAACTCCGCAGAGGCCAAGGACTCAAAAATTGCCTAATCTACCTCGATAATAGCTTTGGAATTTGAAAACAGTAATCTACTTCCTAAATCAAACATTAAACAGGTAATATATAGTTAATTTGATAGGTAACAGGGACTATTAAAGTTGTTCTCACAACTCAGGACTTACCATCTTTGGAGTTTGAGCAGCCAAAAAGAGGACTTGGAAGAGAGTTATACATTAGAAGAAAACAATGACCCTAGTGGGAACACAGCCCGGAAACTTGGAATGGAGGAACCCTGTCCACCATGGTGAACAGCACGTCACCACACTCAACAGGTGCTCCAACATTTGTTAAATGTTTATGACTCAATTTTTCAGTGCAGCCTCCGTAGCAAATAATGTGAATGTTGCTCATCAGTGCATTTCTTAAAACGTTCAAATTCAGAAAAACATTCATGACTGAAATTACATGAAACCAAACCAAAAAAAAAAAAAAATCTCACACCTGAATTGCTCACATCAGACTGTTCAACGAGGGTGAAAAGAAAAATGCATGAAGAGAACCGTTTCCTGAATCTGCCTAAAAGAATAGTTCTAACCTTTCACCTTCCTGAATATTTACCAGGGCACTCTTAGCTTGCCCTAAACTTTTCTTGTATACAAAGCGGCTGAGTAATTTTGGAGAAGGGGGATTGTTTCGCCTGAATCATCGAGATAATTCAAACAACTCATTTTCTAAGAACCTGGGCGGGGTTGCCTTGCCAGTCAATGCCCTCCGTCCTTCCCAGGCCATATGACACCCAGCTTAATCAAGAGTTGACCGCGTCCCCTAGCAAGAAAACAGGCCAGTGTTCAGTGAAATGTGCAACCGCAAACCAAAGGCTCGCTTGCACACAGTTCCTTAAGTTTATTCCTGTTTTCCAAGGGCGTTTTCTTATTTTGATTTTCCAACGTCTCCTTCCCTCACAGGCATCTAAGAGCTGTCCTAATGCATCCAGCTCCTTCCCTGCAAAACTACACTCCGCTTAGAGCCGGGCGGCCCAGACTAACGAAGTTGATTAAAATGTTCAAAAGTATCAGAATATAGCCGAGTTAGGAAGAAATAAAGAACCCCCGAGGCACCGTACTGGTGTTGGAATGTGCCATTCGTTTCGCAGGGAGGAATGCCACCGGCGTGAACTGCGTCGCAGGTCCCAGGCACTTGCGGGACCCTGGCTTGGGCGCGACCCCGGCACAGGAAGCGCGGAGCCACGCGGTGCGCACGCAGAGGGCTGAGGCGGGAGCTGAGCGCCGAGCGGGAGGGGGCTCCGGCGCGCGTCCCCCGCCGCCCGCGTGGTGCGTTCCGGGGCGGCCCCGGCGGGAGGGTGAGGGCGGTGGCGGTGGCGGCGGCGCAGTCTGCACCATGGCGTACCCCGGGCACCCTGGCGCCGGCGGCGGGTACTACCCAGGCGGGGTAAGTGCAGCCCGCGCGGGCTGGTGGCCCGGGCGCAACCTTGGGACACCGCGGACGCCGAGAGGCCACGCTGGGCAACTCCGCGGGGCGGCTCCGCGGGAGCCTCCCGCCCCTACCCCGGGTTTCTCCCTGCCCGCTGCCTCGCCCCAGGCCGCTGCCTTTCGGCCTCATCCTGGGGCTCCCTCCTTCTCCGCGTCCCTTCGCCCTGCGGGTGGCTGCGTGGGGCCGAGGCGCGGGTGGGCTTTGATCCAAGAAGCCCACCCTGTGACTTCGGGACACGCGGCGTGAAATTGTGTAAATTCGCTTCCTTCCCCTCCGGGTTTCCCCTGAGAGCAACAGCCATTTTAATCTCGAATGGCCCGGGGATCCACCTCCCGTCTTTAAAAGAAAGTAGGATTAAAAGAGAAGTTGGGGAAAGAAAGACCGCTAGAGTAAAAGCCTTCCGGGAGGAAGGCCGCCTCGCTGGGCGCCTGGGATGTGCGTCGTCGTGGGAACTGTTTCTGAAAAGGAATGTTCCTTCGCCGCGCCTCCTCGCCCAGGTGCTCGCCGCCAAATAGCCTAACCGAGACACCTAAGCACGGCCTAGGCTACACCTGTCTCAAAATGCTTCAAAACACCATAATCGTTGTAAAAGGAAAAGGAAGACAATTCCGAGCTCTGCCCTTAAGTTGCTTGCCTAGGCTGCATTTAATCAGTAACCTGCAGGTTAATTGGGATTTTGAAAGTTGCTTCGCTCATGCAGATGTCACTATTCGGGACATCTCATTTTGGTCCAAGCCGCCAGTTTTTACACTGTGATGGAGCGGGAATGAAAGAAAAGGGGTGGGATGATTGCAGTTAGAGCGTGCTGGTGGTGGGGAAGTGAACCATGGATGTGAAGGGCCGGCATTTGCCTAGCTTTGCACAAAGGCATTCAGTGGTGAAAGAATAACACTGGATTCAGTGGGATGATGCTTTTGTGTTTGTTGTTTTACAGTATGGAGGGGCTCCCGGAGGGCCTACGTTTCCCGGACAAACTCAGGATCCACTGTATGGTTACTTTGCTGCTGTAGCAGGACAGGTTAGCTTTTTCCGTTAATATTAAAGAATCGTCAGAGTCTTCATTTGTATTAGCTGTTATTAGAGTGGCATGGAAAAAAGAACTCTCCTCTGGAAAAGAATCCCTTTGCTTGTGGAAAGAAAAGAAGAGAGAAAGAATGAAGTTTATAGTCAGTTACTTATTTCTGCATATTCAGAACAAATTAGGACAAAGTGTTACCTGTATTTATGTTAGTTCACTTCAAGACTAAATTTGTGATTGAATTAATGCCAGAATGAACAGAATAAAGGGCAATAAATATACTGTGAGGATCTGTAAAGTAGAAAGATGTTTTTAGAACGATGAATTGTCAGGGTCCATGGTGGTTTACAGAGAATAAATTCCAGATCTGGTGAACACAAACCCTTGTTAGTACGGGTTTACAGACATGTGCCAGTCATCATGTAGTCAGATTCTAATGGACGCTTTCTTTGGATTGATTTTGTTAATCAATTACCCCCTGAGGAAATAGGTACTTATGTTAAAAACTTGCCAGCTTCAACATAAGAAAGTTACTTACTATTCCCTTACTATCAGGAAGTGAATCTTGCGCACAGTTTACTTTCTCTTTGATGCTGATGCTGTTACTAGGTCAGCTCTTCCATGTCCGTATAAGGTGTTGTGGCTTGTTGACCCAGAGAGAGAATTAAGGTGGGCTCCTGGAGACCTTTAACTTCTCTATATTGTGTAGTAGGACAGGCGGTGGTGTACATTGAGGAAGGACACTTCCCTAGCTCACCACGCCGCTGTGTATGGTAAATTCACTGCTGGTAGAACCCAGTCCTCTCCAGAAGGGATGTTTGCTCTTTTGTCTTGGCATTTACCTTTGTTTTGATCAAAAGCAAGAAACAGCACAGTCTTAATGTGAAGAAGCTGTAGAATATTGTGGGATAAAAATTCAAGACCGCCTTGCAGAAAAGCATTCTAAGAACTATAGCTCAAGAAATTGAATGGAAAATTGAGTCCAAAACCGAAAGAGCTTCCCTTTAAGTATCTGCTTAATCAGTTAATGATCTGTATCTCTGAAACCACAAGACAGGGCAAAGCTCAAGACTTGTGTTCTTAGATTGCCTGTGCCTCCAGCCCTGTAAGTGACCCCACCTGCTTCTCTTGCAGCAGCCTGGGCCTACCCCTACATCAGCATAGCCATTGTCTTTCAAATTATTGATCCTGCTCTGCATTTAGAAGTTACAATCCTCATGGACGTGAGGGATTTAGGTATTTTATTTTTAAATCCCTAAAAACAACATATATCTAGTTGTGAACTTGGTTAGCCAATAAATAGGCACTGGGAACCTGTATCTTCCAGATATAATTGTAGTTCTGAAAAAAACCATTCACCTCATCATAAACCAAGGTGATCACAAAGGCCTCTGTTTTATCCAGACTTTTTATTCATGGATGTTAGATTTGTATGCTGCTATGCCTTTACCACCCCTGCCCCCCACAAAAAAATAGCTAGAAAGAGGAATAAGACTTTAAAGCAACTATATAAATAATTTTAAATGCTTAAATGGCAGTTTCCTAGCTCAGACTAAAAGAAGAGTAGTTCAAGACAGAAACTAATTTCATTCACACATTAAAAAAAAAAACTTGTGTATCAGAAGAAGAAACTGAATTTACCTCAGTGTTTCATTAAAAAGACCAACCAATTTAATCCCAAATCTAATTGAGGAACTTAGAGGAATGATGAGAAGATAATGTTAATACTAAAGTAGAGGTGTAAGCAGCTTTCCAACCTTGTGAATTCGTATGTAATAATTATTTAAAATAGAGTCTAAAATTGAATGCCCACTTAAGTATCACGAAATGTATTTTGTTTGTTTGTTTATGGCCCTAAGTATGCATTTGTGGAAGAGGACTTAACTATTTGTTTCTTTTTCATTATTATTTTTGAAAGTAGAATTGGGAAAGGAATGCCTATGTTTGGAAGGCATTCTTTTTTCCAAAAAAAAAAAAAAGGTCTTACGCATGAAAATGCTCATTTTCTTTGTCATTGCTAAAATAATATACTGAAAGTAAACAAAGAACTAGAAGGTACAAATCATTATTGTAATTTGTCTTCCTATTTTTTTTTTTTTCAAAAGGATGGGCAGATAGATGCTGATGAATTGCAGAGATGTCTGACACAGTCAGGCATTGCTGGAGGATACAAACGTAAGTTGACAATCCCACAGTACTCTTCTGTTTCGTATTTTAACTTCCTTATGATTATAGCCTCCAAGGAAATTGGGCTTTTCTGATCCAGCATAATTTAGAATTTCAAAAGCTAATTTTGGTTGTTTATTATCACAAAATGTGAATTTGAAAACAGCTGTTAATAAATCATTCTACACTACCTGCCCGTTTAGCGGGTCCATTGGATTTGGAACCTTTGGAAGCAATGCAATGGGCAGCGTGGTCTCCTTCACAGAGGACGAGGTGAGGTGCTGAAATGAAATCTGCTAGGTCAGGTGTCATTAATGGCAGGAGCTAACATTTACAACTGACCATTTGCCAAGAGTTGACTGTGCTGAGGCTGATGGCACTTAGGACTTTGAGTGCCTGGTCCTGTGCAGCTGCTCCCCAAATGGCCTGTCCTGCACTCCTAGTTCTGAGTGGTCAGTCCTGTCCCACATTCCCCGCAGTGGCTGGTCCCCACCCCTGGTCCTCAGGAAACCGGTTCTGCATTCAAGGGCTCTGATCATGCTGCTGGCAACATGAGCGCTTGCCATGACATCCCCCAGGTCTTTCTTCATTTCTCTTTCTGCTTCAGAGAATGTGGGCAGGCTATGTTGGAAGTGCCCTTCCTAATTTCTTAACTCTTTGCACTAGTCTTCCTTCTGCCCTCGTCCTCAGTTCTGCCACCTTATAATTCAGTGCTTACACCACCTTCCTGCCTTTTGAAAGAGCTCTTTGCCACGAGCTACAGATGGGGAATGATTGCAGAAGTACTGCATCGTATCAGTGCCTCTCATCATCCCATGTACATCCCACTTGCTTCTTTTCCAATCGGATCCTGACCCTGACAGATCCATAAGGTAGAAAGTAGTGTCTTGACTTGCTAACTTCTTTGCCTGTTGTTAATGGGGACAAAACATCAACTCAGAGCCTTAGCTGTTGGTAAATTGTGAATTAAAATGCTCAAACTACAGGGGTGCCTGAGTGGCTCAGTTGGTTAAACGTCTGACTCTTGGTTTTGGCTCAGGTCATGATCTGTTGGTTTGTGAGTTCGAGCCCTGCGTCAGGTTCTATGCTGACAGTGCAGAGCCTGCTTGGAATTCTCTCTCTTTGCCCCTACTGTGTGATCTGTCTCTCTCAAAATAAATAAATAAACTTTAAAAATAAAATGCTCAAACTAGAAGTCACATGAAGATTTATAGTCGCATTTTCTTTGACTATTTGACATGGCATATTTACTAGATGGCTCTTCTTAAACTATTTGCATTTCTATTTTTATCCTTTGTATTATATGACTTAAGTATCCTATTAATAATATTTCCTAGTTGGAGGAATTAATATGAAAGAGGAACCGTTTGCATTTCTCATTTAATCTGGTCCTAAACAAAAGAAGCACTTTCTAGATTTGGGAATTTTTTTTATTTTTAAGTGTTGTAGGGAATACATTTAAAGTGTTAAATGTTAACCTCAAGCAGTTGGGGCTAGTGAACATGGCAGGTTTAATAGGGTTTATGAAAGTGAGCTGTGTAGCAACATAAACTATTACTCTGTACCCTTTCAGTAGAAGAGGTGTGGCAGGTTTTAAAATCTGACTAACAAATGGGCTGTGTATCCTGGGAGAACAGTCCTTTTAAAAATTTCATATGAGGAGGCGCCTGGGTGGCTCTTGTCAGTTAAGCGTCCGACTCTTAGTTTCAGCTCAGGTCATGGTCTCATGGTTCGTGGGTTTGAGCCATGCATAGTTTCTGTGCTGATAGTGCAGAGCCTGCTTGGAATTCTCTCTCCCTCTCTCTGCCCCTCCCCTGTTCATGTTCTCACTCTCTCTCAAAATAAATAAACTTAAAAAATTTTTTTTTTTAATTTCGTGTGAGAAAATCATGTTTAGTGATGGCCTTAGAGCAGTGAGTTATAGAAAAGACATTTCCTGAGTCATCAGAGCCATGTGATTGAATTAATTTGCTTACCATCCTCTGGTTGTGGAGGCTGTAATAAATCACAAAACCATCCTGCTTGTGAAGTGTCACAGTGAGTTTCATGATACAGAAATTATACAGCCATTGGTGTTTTTTAAACTCAGCTTCCAAACCAAAAAGTACAGGTGGAGGTGGAATGAGGAACAGAGAGTATTCCAGCCTAGTTCCTACAGTCATCTTCTCCAGCTTAAAAGGAACCGGTCATACTCAGAAGTGGAGTTGATAAGAGACGTTGCTCTAGTCTGTAAGATAGTAATTCAGCTTCTTTTTTTCCCCCTTGAGTGTAGCTGTTACTCTATGGTAAGGCTGAGAGAAACAACTGAAGGTAATGTTTTCCTGCTAGGTCCATTACATTTTGGATTTCTACTAGAAGAAAAGATGTATGAGGCAT
Source organism: Prionailurus bengalensis (assembly GCF_016509475.1). Classification (NCBI taxonomy): domain Eukaryota; kingdom Metazoa; phylum Chordata; class Mammalia; order Carnivora; family Felidae; genus Prionailurus; species Prionailurus bengalensis. The sequence continues at coordinate 91,366,560 of NC_057348.1, read as the reverse complement.
TTTAGTAGAATGAACAGGAGAAGGGAGAGAGTAAAAATAAAATTATCAAAGACTCTTGAAGCTATTTAAAATAGAATAGCACTAGTAAAAGCTATTTCTTGGGACACCTAGGTGGCTCAGTAGGTTAAGCATCCAACTCTTGGTTTCGGCTCAGGTCATGATCTCACAGTTCGTGAGTTTGAGCCCCATGTAGGGCTCTGCACTTAACAGCACAGAGCCTGCTTCGGATTCCCTTGTCTCCCTCTTTCTTTGCCTCTCCCCTGCTCACACGTGCTGGGTGTGCACGTGTGCTCTCAAAGTAAATTTTAATAAATAAAAGCAAACTATTTCTGGAGAAAAATAAAATTAAAATTGAGCAAGAGTTTTCCCTACCCAAACTTCTGTGACATCAGTGTTCTAGTTCCATTAGAACTGTCTGGAATAGTGAATTTTCTGTCATTCACTTTTGTTGCCTGCCCATCACGTTCCCTCTTTTAAACCCTTCTCACAAAAGGTGACCAGATTTTTGGGCTTCCTGACACATCCTCTAACCTGTTAGTTTCTTCTTCTAAAATTCTTTGGTAGCTCCTTGGTACCTGTAAAACAAAACCTAAACACCTTAGTAGGAATTCAAGATCTTCTAATGTAGCCTCATCAAACATACTTCCTCCCACTTACTTTGCTTGGCCTGAACTTTCCTGATTCACTTTGCTTATACTGGTCCATAGCTCTACTTAACTGTCCCCAAGTGTTCCTCATCTTTCCTGTCATTCAAGGCTTGACTTAAATGCTGCTGCTTCTATGAAGTGCTTCTTAGTAGGAAGGAGCCTCCTGCTCCTCAGTACTTCCTGGTACCGCTTACTGTCTCCATTATGGTTCACCACTCTCTACCTTGATTAGAGTTGCATGCATGCATGACCTCTCTTTTCCTTAGACTGTCAGCTAGGGCAGGAGCCAGTTTTTAATTTGTATCTCCAATGTTCTTGGTATCCTGGGCCCTGTACATAATGAGTACTTAACAGGCATTTGTTGAATTAATGAGTATGGAAGATTTCCTAAAATGGAGAAAGCATAGCTCTGTACCCTTATTGGTATTTTGACTTATGATTTGTCTTAAGGGATTATACAGTCCTTTTAAGTATCCGTAAAAATGAGATTTTATTTTTAAAAACCTATCCTGCGTATACTGGTTGAGGGGAGTGTATAGCTGTCTACACAGGGATGAGGGGTCCTATCTATTCAGCCGTCTAACCAACACATTTTAATGGATATCATCATGTGCAAGGTGCCAGGCTGTGCACCCACAAGTGGTGCCTGTGGGACACAGTGAAAAGTGCTGGGATAAGTGAAGTAGAGAGGCTGTGGGCCCACATAGGAGAGGCACATAACCCAGAAAGTGGTCAGGATAGTTTTCCTGGCAGAACTGATGCCAAACTGAGGAGAAATGAAAGTCAAGCAGAAACCAGGCAGACCAAGAAGTGAGAGGGATAAAGGGCAATTGTGCCCCAGGCAGATAGAACAGCATGTACTAAAGACCCACAGGTAAGGGGAAACATGTGCATGTGCAGTCAAAGAACTGGGAGAAATTGGCCGTGAAGATGGAATGTGAAGGTTGAATAAAGAGCAGGAAATTAGCTGGACTGGGAATATATGCATATGACTTCATATGCCACTTAGGTGCTTGGACTTCATCCTGACAGCAGTGGAACATGTCTACTGGCTTTTGTATAGAAGAGCACATACTGTTCTGGATGTAGCATAAAAACCGAATTGGGGGGCATGGGTATGGGGGGTGTGGAGCACGGGGACTCAGGGACACCTGTTAGGTGGCCATTGGAGTCATCAGGTGAGTAAAATACTTCCTAAACCAGGGAAGTGATTGTGGAACTGGAAATGGATAGGTCCTAAAGCAATTTAGAAGGCGATTGAGGGGCGCCTGGGTGATTCGGTCGGTTGAGCGTCTGACTTCAGCTCAGGTCATGATCTCGCAGTTTGTGAGTTTGATCCCCACATCATGCTCTGTGCTGACAGCTCAGAACCTGCTTCAGATTCTGTGCCTCCCTCTCTCTCTCTGCCTCTTCCCACCTTGTGCTCTCTCTCTCTCAAAAATAAACATTAAAAAAAGAAGAAGAAGAAGGTGATTGAATATCAGGGGACAGGGAACTGGGGACATTCCCTGGTTTCTGGCTTGGGTGACTGAGTGGATGGAGATGTTACTTGTAGCACTTGGGACACAGGGAAGCTGTCTGCCTTACAGCCCCTCAAAATCCTTGACTTAAAGTCAGACACAAGTGGATCTGCCTCTTGGTTGACAGGCCCTCTAGAGTATTGGTTCCTAAACTTGAGCTGTGTCAGCATCACTGGATTGCTGGGCCCTGTCCTAGAATTTTTCATTTAGAAGGTCTGAGGTAAGACCGGAGAATTTGCATCTGTAACAAGCTTCCAGAAGATTCGGTGGTCCAGGTCCACCAGCTGTTTTTATGTGAAAATAAATCACCTGGGGATCTTATTTAAATGCAGATTCCGATTTTTTTGGTGTAGGTTAAAGGCCAAGATTCTGTAATTCTAAAAGGTCCCAGATGATGTTAACATGGCTGGTCCAGGAATCACACGTTGAAAAGAACAGTGGTCTCAACCTTGGCTGCTCACTGGAATCATTGAGAAGCTTTAAAAAAAAAACAGTCATGCCTTGGTTCCATGCTCAGGGATTCTCATTTAATTGCTCTGTGGCGATGGTGACAATACTGTATTGTATACTAGAAAATAGCTAAGAGAGTTGATCTTAAAAGTTCTCATCACACAGACAAAAAAAGTTAACTATGTGAGGAGATGGATGTGTTAAATAACCTAATTATGGTTATCATTCTGCAGTATGTGCATATATGAGATCATTACATTATACACCTTAAACTTACAGAATGTTATTTGTTAATTATATCTCCGTAACACTGAGGGGAAAATAACTGTTCTGTGGTGCAGCCCCAGTACTAGGATCTTTTAAAGCTTCTGGGTGATTCTGATAAGCACCTGGGATTGAAAACCATTGGTCTAGATCAGAGAGACTTCGTGCCTCCACACAACTTAAAAGTCAGAATGAAGAATCAACCAACTCTTTCTCAAAAGTGTGTAGAAGTGTTGCTTCCTGTCACCTCAGAGAACTGTATCTGTGGATTAGATGGAGTTTGAAGGGCCAAAACAGAGATAGTCCTCCACCTTTTATTTCATGTTCCAGAGTATGCCAAACACAGGAATCTGTTAAAAGTGGGAAATTTATAGTTTATACTGTTTGGAAACACTACGGTACTGAGAGTTAACTCAGATGTATTTGAAATTCAGTTTGTTGGAGATAAAAATGAAGCTAGTAAGAGCTGTAAAAATGTTAGTTCTGTGTGCCTCTCAACACACTTGCAGAATTTATGCCAGCTTTGCCCACCTGACCTTTGTCCCTTCTGCCTTCTAGCCTTCTAGCTTCTTTGTACCTATATATTTCCCCAGTCATTGATTCTCATGAACAGAATGGAAGATACAAGGAATTTTTTCTTCATATTTGCTAATGCTTAGGTAGGTCATCAGTAGGCCCATTAACTAGTAAATATATTCTAGTGTGTTTGTCTAAGTGTCGTATAGAAATGTCCTCAGAATATATTCAAGCTGTACAAAAACTCAAAAGGCTTCCGAATCGTGGTCATCACTGAATTGGTCATTATATCGTATTCCAGAGTGCTCTTACTTAACACTGTTCTAGCAAGCATATTTATCTGGTTTCGTATATAAACTTACTGTATATAAAAAGGTGTCATAAGCTATATGAGGTAGGAGGTAGTTCAGTGTGTGACATTAAAGGGGAAAGAAAGGTAAACAAATGAACTAGTGACACAGAACAAACAAAACCAGCAACTGATAGTCAGGAGTAGAAATGTAGTAACCCTATCTTCCCACTCACCATGGTGAATATAATAAATTATGGTTCATTATGGTGAATTAAACTCTATATTACAGTTTCAAAGGCAAAAAAGTATATAAAACTTTTTTAAAAAGACTGTATTAGCGGCACCTGAGTGGCTCAATTGGCTAAGTGTCCGACTTCGGCTCAAGTCATGATCTCACAGTTTGTGGGGTCGAGCCCCATGTTAGGTTCTGTGCTGATAGCTCAGAGCCTGGAGCGTGTTTCAGATTCTGTGTCTTCCTCTCTCTGCCCTTCCCCGCTAGTGCTCTGGCTCTCTCTGTCTCTCAAAAAAAATAAATAAATGGTAAAAAAAATTTGTTTTAAGACTATATTATAGAAAATGTATGCCTATCTAAGAACAGATAATTATTACGAACTTCCATGCACCTGTCACCCAGCTTCAACAGTTATCAGTGTGTTGTTATTCTTAGTTCATGTGTAATCCTGTCTGTTTTCTTTTGAAGCTCATTCCAGATATCTTAACATTCATTTCATCTACAAATAACTTCAGTATATACTTTTCTAAAAGATAAGGACATTTCCCTCACCAACTTCAAAGCCATTATCATACCTAAAAATATTAATAGTACAATGCAATACTTTTTTTTAAAAGATTTCTATTAAAGTTATTAAAATCAAATTTGGGTTCTGCAAGGAATCCCCTCTATCTGGAAAAAAATCTGCTTCAAAACTCCCATGTTGTTTAGCGTATAAAAATAAGATTGTGTAAATAAATAGTCATTTTCCTAATTAATTTGAATGTATGCAATATAATATGAATTTTTGAAACTATTATGTGCTTTTTTTGATTTAACAGCTTTTAACCTGGAGACTTGTCGGCTTATGGTGTCAATGCTGGATGTATCCTTTACTTTGATTGATGTCTAGAGTGTTTTTTTCTGATCACCCTCCCCCACCAAAAAAAAATTCTTCCTAAAAGAATTTATCTAGGAATTAATGCCCAGTAAACACAAGGTGACAGATGACCACAAAAAAAGTTTTCTGAAATCATTAGCTTTTAAGATGTAGTTTGGTGTGAAAAAGGAAAGGAGCTCAGTAAATAGAAGGTTCGTTCCTCAAGAATTCAAGGAAGCATCAGAGAACACCTATAGAAATCAGAGTGGTCTGGCAAGGTTTTTTGCTTTAACAGTGAGCTATGCATGATTCACACCTGACCTTCAGGCGGTGGAATTTCTCACATCACAGTCACTGCACTCAGGTTAGCTATTGGTGACCCTGCAGTGCCTTTCATCCCACCTCATTTTCCAAAAGTGAAAACCCTGGGTCTGGAAGGGCCCAGCAAAGGAATGTTAAAGCCAAGACCCCAGGACCCTAGCAGCATTGCCTGGGGCGCCAAGAAAGTGCGGCACAGTTCCAGGAACTCTTGTTTTTTACATGTGGCTCACAGTGGCCACGTTATTTCATTGTAATCACCTCACATAGATTATCTTTTTCCCACAGTGGAAATGCGTACTCAGCTTTTCTCCCTAGGCCCTTCTTATTATCTCATTGGAGTATGTTTTTATTATATCACACTAAGAAGAACATACAACATTTTTAACCTTTTTAGCAGAAAGATCATTATATTCCCTTATCCTTGATCTTGAATCGTTACAAAATGTTGCAAAATAAAGGTACTCTAATCCTTGATTATAATTCAGAGAGATATGTCAGGCACAATGGGTTTCAATGAATTTAAAGAACTCTGGGCCGTGCTGAACGGCTGGAGACAACACTTCACCAGTTTTGACAGTGACAGGAGTGGAACAGTGGACCCTCAAGAACTGCAGAAGGCCCTAACCACAATGGGTGGGTATGGCTAACTCGAGCCACCTGGCCGGCATAATTCTGTGTTAATTTCTAAAACTAAGTGCTATGGGAAGGCAGTTTCTGATTTCTAGAAGAAGTGTATATTCATAATTAAATACATAATACACACATAGTTGCTAGTGTGTATTCGTAATTAAAATGAGTGTGCCCCCAGTCTGAAAAAAATTGTGCTTGATTATTTTCAACGGTCTTCTTGTAATCCTTTCACGTTATTTTTTTCACTGGGTGATTTTCCTTCCTTCAGGATTTCGGTTGAGTCCCCAAGCTGTGAATTCAATTGCAAAACGATACAGCACCAATGGCAAGATCACCTTTGATGACTACATTGCCTGCTGTGTGAAACTGCGAGCTCTGACAGGTGTGTTCTTTGAGATGGTGTCTCTCCAAGGGCCAAGAAGACACAATTTGCATGACATTTCATTTTCAGTGTTCTGAACTTCTTTCGTCCCTGATCACTCTTTCCACCCCCCCCCCATTTCAATGGCTTTTTTAACACTGCTATTAAACCTATCTAGCAGAGTAATTGTGTTTTTTGTTTTCAGAAATTCTTTCAGATTAGTGGTAATCTGCCATTAAAATAATCTTAACTTTCACAAAATGTTCCAAAATATGATAAGCTAATTTGTGCACTTTTGATCAGAGTATGAGTAGTATTCTGTGATTTCTCCCTATAATGTAAATATGTGAAGAGAGTAAAATTACTCATTTGTAGCTCTCTTTCCTAAGTCCTCTTGTTGGAAAGCAATTTTAAATGGTAGTCATTTAAATGGTAGTGATATTAAATGGTAGAACGTACTTCTTAGATGAGGCTATATTAGTAGTCTCTACTTTTCTATCCCCTCTTTTTCTTTCTTTTGTATATTTTTGTTGTTCCAGTCTTCTCTTTAGTCTTTTTTACTCTTTTTAAAATGTGGTTTTGTAATTTTTTTTTTTTTTTTGCATCCTAACAAAAATTTGAGGTCAGTTTTTTTAATTTAAATTCAAGTTAGTTAACGTACAGTGTAGTAGTAGTTTCAGGAGTAGAATTTAGTGACTCATCACTTACATATGACACCCAGTGTTCATCCCAACAAGTGCCCTCCTTAATGCCCATCACTCATTTAGCCCATTCCCCCTACCCATCTCTCCTGCAGCAACCCTCAGTTTGTTCTCCGTATTTAAGAGTCTCATAGTTTGCCTCCCTCTCTGTTTTTTTCTTATTTTTCCTTCCTTTCCCCTATGTTCATCTGTTGTGTTTCTTAAATTCCACATGTGTAAAATCATATTACATTTGTCTTTCTCTGACTTATTTCACTTAGCATAATATACTCTAGTTCCATCCACGTTGCAGGTAGCAAGATTTCATTCTTTTTGATTATTAAAGTAAATTCTTTTCAATAGCACAGAGCTCAGATAGGTGAAATATTTTATTACAGCCCGTTTGTCATATTAGGGACTCCCATCTATCCATTTCCTAATTAAACATTATCTATGTTATTAACAAGTTTGAAATTCTGTGTTTTCATCACAACTAAGTAATGGCCTTGGAGGTCACATGGCTTTTACTGACTTTGGGATAAGATGCTTTCTTCCAGCTGCACATTGAAAAAGATAGTTGACTAACTTCTACATTGTTGTATTACTTTGTTGTTTATTAAATTTATTCATGTTCATTGTAGTTGGCTTCTTTGCTGTGGTCTTTTGTTTATGTTAGCTGGTTTTACAACTCACATGTTTCTACAGTTTGAACCCAATGCCAAAATAAGTAACTATTGTGATTTCAGATGTTACAAAAATAACCATAAATTTTACTGTGGTGTTTTACAGACAGCTTTCGAAGACGGGATACTGCTCAGCAAGGTGTTGTGAATTTCCCATATGATGATGTAAGTCTCCGTAAATTCACAATTGGGCATCCCTTTTGAAGTTAGCCATTAAGAGCATCTTAAGGATGCAGAGTAATGAAGGATTCAATGATCAGGAATTACCGTTCAAAATTTATCAATTTCATTTATTATTAGTCTTACTCATAGACCACTGTTTGATTCGCATTAAAAGACTTGGTTCAAAGCCCAACTGGTCTCACTTGCTGGTGGGGTCACTTAGGCAGGTTTCTTCATTGCTCCAAGACTATATGAGGAGAGGAAGTAGTAATGCCTTCTTCCCTGGGCTGTTGAGATTTCAATCAGAAATGTCCCTGAAAACACCATGCAGATGTTGCTATTTTTGGCTTCATTGAATAAATATCTGTCACTGAGAAGTAAATTTAACAACTCCAAGCTGTACTTGACACACCCATGTTCTTCATTGAGGCTATAAAGCACAAACTTAAGTTGCAATTTAAAACAATGTATTTACTAAACAGCCACACTAAATGTGATAGGACAAGGCAAGGCCATGTAACCAATGTGAACATAGCCAGTTGTCATCTCTGATGGCATTAGCTGAATACACATAACATAACTAGGGAGATGCTTAGTTGTTCTATTTTTTGGTCAGCTATGGACTTTAAAAAATTGCTTTCAGAATAGCAGTCACTGTGATAACTGAATGTTCTAAAAAAGGTTTCTCTGCTACAAAATGCAAGGATGCACATATTTTCAGTTTGGCAGCTGCCACAGTTCAGATCATTTAAAAACGCTTATGTGTAAGTATGTTTATTTCTTCTGCTTAAAGGTGTGTTTTCATTAGTGTGTATCAGTGTCTCGGGTGACAGTCCTGTCATTCTTTCCAAAGATGGAAAAGCAGCCTATGGAGTGGAAAGTGCATGGACTTTGGCCTCCGATGGGCCCTTAGGAGATTTTAAATGTTCCCTTTTATCTGAAAGTGATCATCAGCTTGGCCTTGTAGGAATGCTGTAGGGATTAGCATACACAGTGCCTCACTGGTGTCGGAAGAATGAGAAAGAAAATTGATAGAAAAGCAGAGTGTTGGTGTTTATGGTGAAGCAAACGTTTCACAGCAAATGCTGATGCCTCTCAACTTGGGTTTCTGAATTGCAGAGGAAAGGTCATATATTCCGTTTCTGTGTATACACATACTTGCATGCTAGGATTTATTTGCAATTAAGCAGATTTTAAGGGCATAACCTATTTAAAAGGTGCTGGTGCCAGAGCAGTGGGGTAGTACTGTGTAGTTTGGAGGTCCTCAGGTGATTTAACAGTATCAACTGTTATTTCTGAGTGGGTACCTTTTACCATGACCATTACCATTTCTAGAGTCTGAGATATTTGGAATTTTAAATATTCTTTATCCATTGAAGTAGTCTGCTTTCTGTAAGAAGAGAAACCCACTCGATTTTCTATTAGACTGCTTCCCCTACAAACATGAACCTTTCTATCATGTACTTTTATTTTAGAAATGGATGTTTCTTGATCCATAATTCAGTTTAGGAAAACAAAATGTAAGCTGCCGAAAAATAAGCTAGGGTGTATTCAGTGCCACAATGTGTGCAGGGTAACGTGGACTTGGTCTCTCTTTCAGTTCATTCAGTGCGTCATGAGTGTTTAAATCAAGAGGAAGCTGCATGAACATAACCGACATTCCGACTGGACTCCTCTTTTGCCTTTGCCTTCAGTAACGTGTGTAACTTGCATCACTGCTTTTCCTTAAGGGCCATCATAAAGGTTTATTACTTTATGTACAACTGAAGTTTTTAGTATTGATAATAAATTCTTTGGAATTTTACTAATACAAGATCAGGTCTCTTATACCATTTAGAACTTCGTGGAGCCATTGTCAGTGATGCCTTATTTTGTTGCTGAGCCGCTTTTATGTAAATTTCAGCATGCAAAATGTTTAAGGCACATTATGTATTTTTCATTGTAAGATACTTTAAAATCTTCCCATCAGACTATATTGTTCTTATCTTTCCTAGAAGAGATTTTACATGGTATTGAAGGCCTTATGTGTGGAGTATTCTTATCATGTAAATGATTTATACCCTCTTGGATGCAGGAAAAAAAAACAACGAAAAACCATGATAATCCATGTCAGGCTTCACCTTAGTGGAAACTTAAGAACAGGCTTTAAGGCTTACACATTTTTGATGGCCACACAACTGGACAGGGAGCATGAGTGATTATTTTCTGCCTCTTTAACACCTGTTGAACCATTTGAGTGGCAAATACTATCTGTCACCAAGTTTTTTTGTCATCATCCACCTAGACCTTTATTAACTGCACTTAAAAATCTTGTAAATTATGGGCTTAACTATGTAAAAAAAGAAAACTGATGGAAAGAAACCTAAGGGAATATATGAAAATATTAACTATGGTCATTTTTGGCTTATGAGATTCTAGGTGACTTGAATTTCCTTGATAGATTTTAGTATTTTCCAAGTTTTCTATAATGTGTGTGCTTTCCTTCTAAAATCAGAAGATAATTTTTAAAATATTAATAGATCCATTTTGATAGGCCACGCATTCACACTCACATTATAAAATATACACAGAAAAAGGACTGGAAGAGAGGACCAAGATATTGATGTTGCTACCACTGGCAGTCAGGGTCATGAGATCATTTTCTTCCTTCTTACTATTGTTCCAAATAATCTCTGATAAGCAAGTATTGCATTTATAATGGAAGAATTTTTTTTTAATTTTTAAACCATGTGCTTTTAAGTAGGGTCTGGAGTCCAATACTGGCTGTGTCTCTTCCTGAATATGTAAATTAATCATCTCAGATAATCTCAGAGCCTCAGTTTCCCCATCTTTGCAAAGGAGATTAATACTCCATGGGATAGTTCTGAACACGAAAAAGTGTGTTGGTTTAATAAGCACCAATAAAGTTTCCGTTTCTTGGATTTAAAGCTGGTCTGGTTTGCTCTTTTTTGC